>NC_091556.1:10741845-10749345 GCF_042767895.1 Penaeus vannamei | reverse complement strand
TCCGACCTGCCAGCTCTCACCACCCACGTCCAGCGCCATCGTCTTCGGCGCCCAGGAACCTCCCTGCCCAACGCCGCGCCCGGTAAGGAAGGCGAAGGGCGGCGGAGGTGGGGCGCAGAGAAGGCGTCGGAGGAAAAAGGAGAAAGAAGAGAAGGGCTGTGATAATGAGGAAGAGGGAAAGAGGAAGATTTAAGAATAGAGGAAGAGGAAGAAGAGGGTCATTGTTCCAGTTAATGGAACCATGTTGAGGCCGAGATAATTGCTTTTGTGTAAATGAGGATGGTATTGAGATTATCACGATGATAATGATAATGAAGAGGAGAGTGACGCCGGCTAACGGAGGCACGAGATAGCCACTTATTGCTCCTTGTGTATAGGTGGTGGAGGTGGGCTGCGCTGGCGGCTCTTGACACAGATAAGGCTGTTCCCGCCGCCCTCCCGCCCACCCACATGCTCCCGCTACTTGTTAGCTCAACGCCCGTGCGTAAAAAAGAAGATTCTGTTTCTCGCATGACGTGCACTCGTATTGTTATCGCGGCGTTGGGGGTCGCCATCTTGTCGTAAAGGAAGAGGGAAAGAGCTCTTCGGTTTTGGCGCACGGCGCTTGTGGCTGCGAGGCCGTCTTTCGCTGCGAGCTGTCGTAGTTACGTAAATGGGCGTCATTAGGTGCCGTTGTCATTCCGCCCTCGCCGGGAGAAGGAAGGAAGGAGGATGTATATATTCATCAGGGGCGATTCCCGCGGTCACCCCGAGCCGTCTCCAGCGCGTCCATCAGCAGCGCCGGGGCCAACAATGGGACACTCCTGCCTTCTCGAACGCAGCCGAGGTTAAGCCCCGCAAGAAAACGCTGTATCACTTTCGCCCCCCCCCCCCGGCCCCGAAGAAAAAGAAGGCCGGGACTCTCCATTTTGTGTTTCGCGTTGTCGGATTCGCGTTCGCAAAGTGCTCCGCTCGGCCGCCATTACCGAATCTCGTGTACAGGTGGAGAAGGAATGTCGAGTAATTAGACGCAGTTGGATTGATATTGAATGTTGCAATATTTACAAATTAAACAAGACAATGGACCATTAAGCGCCTCGGGTACGTGCGGAGAGCAGGGTACTCATTAACGACGAGCTTTGCTAAAATACTTAACGGATTTTAGGCGTAGGTTATAAGTTGTAGTCGACCCTTGGTTATGCAGCGTTCGCGTTATGGCATTTTTCTCCTCGTCCCTCTCTCGTCATCAAAGGAGTAACTGGACATTGCAAATAGGAGCCATGGACATTGCAGAAGTCAGTGGGATCTCGATCGCTTGCTGTCATTTCCCTCAATCTCTCCCTCTCTCCCCCTCTTCCTCGCCCCTTCTTACCCTCACCCTCCCTCCCCTTCTTCTACTGCTTCTTCTTGTTCCTCGTTTTATCCCATTCGCTCGTGTATTTTCCTCGTTTCCTCGCATATTAATCGCAAGCCTTGTTCAGCCTCGACGTCCCTTTGTCTACGACTTGTGGCGAGGCGAGAGGGAATGGGTCGCAATTGACGCCGTAAAGAGGTTTCTAGAGGCTTTATGAAGCACTGATGGCGGCGAGGGCAACCAAGCGTGCAGCACCAGTTGTGTCGGGGAGTGATATACGGGCGGGGGAGAAGGGGTGGGGCGGGAGGGGGAGCGGGGGAGGGAAGGAGGGATGTGGATGGTGAGGGAAAGGGTGTGGGAGGGCTAGGGAGAACGGGTAGGGGGGGGGTTATGGTGAAGGAGGGAGGGATGGAAGCGAAGGGGGAAAGGGCATTGGGGGGTGGGAGGGGCGAAGAAGGGATGTGGGTGGATGACGGGTTCAGAAGCAGGAACAAAGAAGAGGGTAAGACGAAAGTAGAAGGAAGAGGATAAGACGAAGGAATAGGGAAATAGAAAGAAAGAAGCAAGAGGGTCAGACGGAGGAAGAAGGAATAGGGCAAGACGAAGGAAGGAGGGACGAGGCTGGAAGAAAGATTGTGGGGTTAGGGAAAGGGCGAGGAGTGGCGTGGGGCGGGGAGAATGGCCGTGGCAGTGACGACGGGGCACGTGGGAGAGGAGGAGAAGAAAGCGGATGGTGATGATGATAGGGTAATGGGGAGGAGCGAGGAGAAGACGCCTGGAAATAAAAGGGAAGGAAAGGTAGAGGCGAGAGGAATGTAAGATAAGACACAAGTTGATTATCGGGAATGCTAAAAGAAGAAAAAATAAGGAGAAAAAGGCAAGAGATGTTTGCAGACCGGATTCAAAATAGTAAACATTTCAACTTCTTTATAATCACCACTATCGTCGTCATTATCATCACCATTATCATCACCAGCACCACCGCCACTACTTCCAAAGCCCACAGAGAATGTTTAGCATGATCAACAGGGAAAAATGTTGGATAACGATAGCACGTGTAATAGAAATGCAGATGAATGTATTTACAGTTGCAGTGTTTTTACACGATTCATCAGGCTGGGTAAACATTCATTAAGACATGAGCCACTGGAGGTTGAGGTACATGTAAACATAAACAAAGGAGTTCCGGCGAATGAGAGACACGGCGCAACACAGGGAGGTGAAAACGGCGCGTGCATCGGCCGTTAATTGCGAGAGGAAAGAGCCAGGTGTGTTCGCCGATGTTATGATTCTATTATCGGGTCCAGTGTCGCCACTTGCGGCCTCAAGAGCTGGTGATGGACGGCCAAGTTGTTGTGCGGCCACTCCACTCGGGGACCGCTGGCCGAGGGGTCAAGATGGACTGGCAACACTTGCCCTCTGGGGCCATCCAGCGCCACCATGAATATGATAATTTAGGGCCAACACTCAACCTCTCTCGCCAACAAGGAGGAGAGGCTTGTGTTCTTGTTCATTCTGATTCCTGCTAACGAAGAAGCCATGATACCTGCCGGCAAGTTACCTGGAGGAAGAGGAGGAGGTGGAGAGGAGGAAACCTTCGCCGCGCTCCGGGAGGAAGGGGTGCATGGGGCGGGGGAGGGGGAGGGGAAGCCAGGCCGGATTGCTCTTTCGTAAAAGAGCGTGCTTCGTTATGTTTAGAGAACAGAAGAGAAACAGGGAGGGTTTTGTTGTGTGCACTAAGGCAACGCTTAGATGAATGGAGAACTTTGTGTGCAATTTGAATTATGGAGAGTAAAATCTCAACCTTGATTATTATGCAAATTAGTACAGCAACAACAGAAAACGGCACCTTGTTCGGATAATGAGCAAAGGCCTCGGATATAGATAATCGCCCCCCATTCTCTATACCTAATACTGCTGCCCCATGCCCCATGGTAGCACTCGGGGCTGGGAGGTCCGAGGGAGGCGAGCGCCGGGCACCTCCGCCGGCCCTCGCAACCACCTGGCCGTGAGCTGTGTTATGGTACATTAAACACCTCCACGCCGGCCCTGGAAGATACATGCGCCTGGTATGCTGAGCTTGGCTAGATAAGTGTTAGCGGCGCGCGACATGCGAAAGGTTTAAATACCTATCAAACGGCCACTTAGTATCCTGCATACCACCAGGACGGTCCACGCGCCGATGCTACGCCACGCACGGTGGGGGTAGAGGGAGGGAGGGGAGAGAGAGAGAGAGAGAGAGAGAGAGAGAGAGAGAGAGAGAGAGAGAGAGAGAGAGAGAGAGAGAGAGAGAGAGAGAGAGAGAGAGAGAGAGAGAGAGAGAGAGAGAGAGATAAAGGGGGACAAACAGAGAGAGAGGGAGGGAGTGAGAAGGAAGATAAAGGGGGAAATACAGAGACGGAGAGATAGAGATAGAGAGAGACAGTAAAAGAGACACACAGACACAGACAGAGAGAGAGGGGGGGAGGAGAGCGAGCAGGCGGAACGTAGACTGCGCGATGTGCACGTTAAGCATTTGTCTGGTATTTAAACAAGTCCGGATAAACATGTTCTCTCCTTTCGGAAAGACGAGCGATCGCTGGAATGTATATTTCCGATGAAAGGAATCCGAATTTTTTTCTCGCCGAAGTGGAATTGCAGTGCATGCTGTCGCCCACTCAGACAGCGATTGCAGCCCATTCCGATGCGGAGTTGTAGCGTATGGGCCGCTCGCTGCAGCAGGGGGCGTGGGGTTAGGGCCTGGTGGGGAGGAGGGGGAAGGGGGGAAGGGGAGGCATAGAAGGGTGGAGGAAGGAGAAAGAGAGTGGGACGAAAGTGGGAGAAGGAAGGAGAAGGGCATGAGGGGTTAAGCCGGGCGGCAGGGGCGGGGCAAGGCAGGATCACGGACACATAGCTCAGGGCGCTAAACTTCATGTCGACGCGGGACCTACAAGCTGCCTGTAATATTTTGAATGTGCGAGCCGCGCCGCCGTCTCACCTGGAGTGCCCAGAATGCCGCCCTCCAGCTTTTTGTCGGCAGTGGCCGACGCCGCTAACGATCCCGCCATCATTGCCAGTACGCACACACTCACACGTCCGGACTTGCTGCCCGCTCCGTGCGACTCGCCCCGACTCGCCCGGACTCGTCCTTCGTCCATAGCGTTTTATGGCATCCCCGTCGCCGCCTCGGGGGCCCTACATAATCACGCTTATCGTTTATCGGCGACTAATGACTCCGGCATCTGCGCGCCGCCGACCCCAGGGGCCGGGCAGCAGGTAGCGAGCGTCGGATGTTGGTATTTGCCTCGGAATCTGCCTCATCATCGGTGCTTGTTACGGCCCCGCCGTGGCCCGTGTCTGTCGCGGGCGTGCAGTATGTGCGTGTTGGGCTAATAATTCTGTCACACTACTGCGCAGGGATGATGGCGGCTCTAAATGTGTTGTAAACTGACAACCCCCCCCCCCCCGCTATCTGCAACGTAGAGGTGGGCTGGGGGAGGGGGAGGGGAGGACTACTCAGCGTCTCCAAGATGCCGTAAAAATCGCCTTCGGGTTAACAAATGAGGCGTGATGCCTCGTAATGCGATTAAGGAACGCGGCGTTTACTTCCTTTGTTCTCCGCAGCTACTCTGTCATTATTTCGTTAGTTCCTCCAAAGCTTCCGTATTATTTAAAGCGTTTAAACAGCGGTTCTCTCTGATGATTGAGTAATGATCGCATTATGGGTAATCAAAAATAATTTGAATTGCTGGGCTTTGCTGTTAATATACATGTCTCACAGTACATTACGAGGTCGTGAGCAGTAGACACGCACACCGTCACCGGGTAATGAAGTACTGGAGGAACGAGCCATGGGTAGTAATGAGCGCACGCAGCAGCAGCAGCAGCAGCAGGTGGCATTCAGGGCACAGCCGTCGCCCCTTCGCCCCTTCGCCGCGCTCCTGACGCCATTAGGACTCGTACCTGCCGACGCAAGCTCTCCTTTATCAAAATATTAGTGTCGAGATGTCTTCCAGGGATTTTTACACCGCTACAGGGGCTAGGGGATGTCAGGGGCAGCGGCAGGGAACATGCTACTAGCACCGCCAGCGACGTGTCTCTGATAGTCCGGCTCGTAAATAAGATTGTGGGGCCAGGCCGCTTGCTGGACACGGAGGACGGAGAGAGGGGAGGGAGAAGGAGAGAGGGGAGGGAGAGGGAGAGGGAGAAGGACAGAGGGAAAGAGGGGAGGGAGAAGGACAGAGGGAAAGAGGGGAGGGAGAAGGACAGAGGGAAAAAGGGGAGGGAGAAGGACAGAGAGAGAGAGGGGAGGGAGAAGGAGAGAGGGAGAAGGAAAGAGGGTGAGAGGGGAGGGAGAAGGAGAGAGGGAGAGAGAGGTAGGGAGAAGGAGAGAGGAAGGGGGATAGGGATAGGGAAAGGAAAGGAGAGATAAAGGGAGGGAGATAAGGATGAATGAAGGAAGGAAGAATTACTGTTGTAAATTATCTACCAACTTTCGACGGGCAGTGAACAATGTAGAAACATATGAAAAAGGAAATGAATGGGAAATCTGATGATGTAGAAGCCAAACAAAAAAATGTATTGATTGACAGAAAAATTAAATAGAAATGAAATATTTGGTTGATTAGAAAAAGTTTACATTTTGACGGATTTTAAGATGCATTTGAAGGGGACTGTTAAGTCTGACATGGAGGTGGCATGTGGTTTGAAGAAAAATAAATAAATATAAGATGAAATATTTAGAAGTATTGGCGTTCTTACGTGAACTTTTACTCCATAAGTAAGGACGAACAATGTGAACATCTTTAGAAAAGAACTTTTTTCCCTTCTCTCACTTTTTCCTTTTACTCTCTCTTACCACGCACCTCACGCCCGTTCTTAAAAGCAACGAGATACGTTGACTTAGCGTAAAATACACAGCCACTTGAGTAACTGTTTGTGAAAAGCGACGACCACAGTGTAATGCCGGAGAATAAATAATCTCTGTAACAGTCCGGCATAATTGCACACGAAAATAGAAACCCGAGTGGCGGTCGCAGTACACTTCACGCGGACGGAGAGTGGCGGTATTGTGTGGCGGCGGTGGCGGTGGCGGTGGCAGCGGTGGCAGGGACCCGGGTGGTGGTTACAAGGGCCCCGGTGGTGGTGGCAGGGCTTCGGTGGTGATGGTGACAGAGACCCCGTTGGTGGTCATAAGGGCCCCCGATGGTGGTGGTAGGGGCCCAGGTGGTGGTGGCAGGGATAGTAGTGACAGCCAGTTGCTTGATGATAGACCGAGAAATTCAGGATTAGTTTGTTTGTTTTTTTTAGTCTTTCCTGTTTATGTTAGATTATTTTCTCTTGAATGATTCTTCGATTTAGTTTGTTTTATCGTATTGTATTTTTTTTTTTCATTTTTATTTGTGTTCATTTATTCCGGACTCTACTTTCCATTAGATATTATTTTCTTCAGAATGCATTTCCATTTTTTTCTTTTATTTAGTTTTCCAACTAATTTATTTTTAAAAGCACTTTCGATGCTAATGACATACACATATGAGTGATGATTAATTGAAATTAGATTTTTTATTATTAATTTTAGGAAGTTGGGACTGCACAGTAGACATTTGATGTTTAGATTTTGTTTATTTTTCCGTGTCTCTCTCTCCCTCTTACTGATAAGTATTTTTTTTATTCCAGGTAAGCATTCATGCACATGATGTGAAGGTTTTCGGGATCCTGGTGAGTCGATTCAAGTTTGAATGTTTGTCTCTCTCTCTTTCTTCCTTCCTTTCTTTCTTTCTTTCGTTCTTTCGTTCTCTCTCTCTCCCTCCCTCCCTCCCCCCCCTCCCTCCCTCCCTCCCTCCCTCCCTCCCTCCCTCCCTCCCTCCCTCCCTCTCTCTCTCTCTCTCTCTCTCTCTCTCTCTCTCTCTCTCTCTCTCTCTCTCTCTCTCTCTCTCTCTCTCTCTCTCTCTCTCTCTCTCTCTTTCTCTCTCTTTCTCTCTCTTCTCTTTCTCTCTCTTTCTCTCTCTCTCTCTCCTTTCTATCTCTCTTATCTTTCTCTCTCTCTCTCTCTCTCTCTCTCTCTCTCTCTCTCTCTCTCTCTCTCTCTCTCTCTCTCTCTCTCTCTCTCTCTCTCTCTCTCTCTCTCTCTCTCTCTCTCTCTCTCTCTCTCTCTCTCTCTCTCTCTCTCTCTCTCTTTTCTCTCT
>NC_091556.1:10704345-10721845 GCF_042767895.1 Penaeus vannamei | reverse complement strand
GGCTTGGGTCATGAGGGAGCCGACGGTGTACACAATCTGGAGGCTGGCCGGCCTGGAATGAAAAGTAAATAAGGGCCCCAAGCACGATTTTCTTAAAGAGAATAGAGCAAGGCAAGATAATTCTGAGTTCACTGGTATGGACGGGTGTACGTGCGGGTGCTGCTGCGGCTGCGGCTGCGGGAACATGTGTGCGTATATGTGTGTGTCTGTTTCTTTGTTTGTGTGTGTGTGCGCATGTATATGCATGTATGTGCACTTGCATATGTTTGAACGTGCGTCTCCGTGCGTGCGTGTGTGTGCTTGTGTATACCTTTCACTGCATACGTGTTTCCGCTGACTGTCTGTCTTTGTGTCCCAGCATCTGTACGTGCGTGTCCGCGTGTACAGTGGTTATTTTTAGGCTTCCATCTCTTAGAAAGTGTGCTTCTCCGTTCCCCGGCCTCGGAGGCGCTCTTCAAGCCTCGGCCGATTATGACACTTTGGAGCTGGAGATCCTTCGAAGAGATTACGGAACTTAGCAAATGGATTTGCTGTTTCACCTTCTGGCGAACGTCCCAAAGTTCATTTAAGATTTCGCTGGTCAATATATATTTACATAAAAAGCACCACTATCTAGAAAGGAAGACATTAGGCGGAATGTAAGGTTAGGGACCAACTCGTACCCGATGGCTGCACCAAACAGATGGGGAGCCGGGCAGCCATAGTGTCTACACTCGCGTTATTGGCCTTCCTAAGGGGGGTAGATTAGCCCCTGAACTAGGTTTTGTATTTTGCTGAACAAATATTCAACCTGAATCAATTATCGAAATGCATGATGCACTTGGAAGGCTAGAGAGCGTTTTAGCGATACCCAGTTTTACACGGGGAAGCCGAGTGTGGTGCCGGAGCAAGGGATTGGGACGAGGATGCAGCAGGTTGGCTGTATCCGACAGCTACGGCGGGGTTTACATTAGAGTGAGCATGATTTCTTAAAGTGCCACTGTTCCCAGATGATGGATAGGAATGCGGTGTGCGTGGTGGGCTACCGTCCTTGGGGCAGGTGGCTAGAGGGCCGTGTTTAGCGTCCATGGGAGGGGGGGCGGGGGAGGATGGCCCGAGAGGGGAGGCACCTCCTCAAACCCCACCTTCTCCCGCTCTCGACGTTGCTTCGCGCGTAAGAAACTACTCATCTGAACTCCTCCATTCGGGGCTTCACTTTTGGTAAGACAATCATGATCCCGCGACGCATTCCGCCAAGGTGAGGTCAGAGCCCCGAGGGGAAAAAGTAGTTGGGTCGGCGGCGATGGGAACGGATTGTCCATGGGATGCATTTTGACAAGCCGGGGCCAGAGGGTCAAGTGGCCCAAGGGACAGAACCTAGTTATGGCACCTGCGAGTCGTGCAGAGGCGGATACCAAGAGGCCCAGGATGCATGCAGCGCTCGTCTTTGTTTTGACGACGATGTCAATTACAGCGGAGGTCGGGTGGTAACACAAGGGCTCGTTCGCAAGTCGCGGATTGCCATTGTTAAATGGCGGTGTCGAGGAGGCCGGAGACCGTCGCCATGTGACCTGTATACCAAATTGTTTATTTATCTGCTTTGGTGTGAATACCGATGAATGTGCTCGAGTTGAAATTCAGCGTCAGTTGATCCGAGCAGCATTATGGAACAGAGATTAATTACCGGCGGAGCAGCCGGACGCAGAAGCCATCATTTCTGCGAGACTAAACCCATAAGGAATTTGGTGCTTTGTGCAGGTGTCTTCATAGTTCAGGTTCTGATCCTTCTTTGTGTGGGAGTCCGCCCTGGGATCTTCCAGGGTGAGGAGCGGGGAAGGGTGCAAGGGTGATTGGGTAGAGATAAATGCAGTTGGGTAACAAGGTGATGCGGAGGGTGCTAGGCTGACGGGATGAATTGGAGGGTAATGGATGGAGGGACGGGAATGGGGAGGAGAGCGAGTGGAAGGGTGACGGGGCGTAGAGGGGTCGGCGAGATAACAAGGGAGAAGGAAAGGGTGATAAAAAGAGAACATTATAGGGTGATATTAGTCGGATAATATGAATACCGCTCATGGTGACAATGCATTTACTGATATATTTACCAAATTACTAAGAAAAAATGGCGATAGGGCCCATTGCTGCTGCCCTTGAGTAGTTAGAATCCGGCAGCATCCGTGACGACAGTGAGAGGTAGAGGCCGAAGAGACAAAAAAAAAGAAAAAAATCGCATCCTTATCGCCGCTGTTTCAATCCGAGATGTCGGCGAGATGTATGTGTTTTTCCGTCGTTATATAGTGTTCGTCCAGGTAAAGATATGTTCCTGACAATCATATTTGGGCAAAAGCCATAATTATCCCACCAATGTGTTTTTTCTTTTTTCGCAAGTGGCGGCGAGGGTCGGTGTGCGTCGGCGGCGGCACAGCTAATATCACCGTGTGTCGCCCTCCACGCGATCCTCTGTGATTGTAGCTGTCCGAACGCAAGTTTTTGTGGCTCGCTGGGACGGCAAGCTGGCCTGGCTCTGCTCCATCCTGCACGCCTGTCGATGTATCGCTGGCGTTGCCTGTGATCTCGTTAACTTGTCTGTGTTGATGGAGCGGATGGCACAAATTGCAGCTGCAATAGCCCCGTGCCCTGTAATCTGTGCCCGGCCCTTGTATCAGACGCAGCCAGAGTCGTGAGCCGCTTCCGAATTTCTCGCCGCTTTTCCCAATGTTTCGGACGAAGATGGAGGCTGATATCTTACCCCGAAAGGCGGAGTAGTTTGTGCCAGGTGTGTGGCGTGGGGGCGGGGCCCAGGACCCCCGCGACCCCCGCAGAGGGTCACCAGACTCCGCCCTGATGCAGTCGTCACCACCGGCCGGGGACGGCAGAAAGCACACGATGCGGCGGAACACTCGAGAGACTCCGGCGCGACCACCTCGGTCCCGCCTTTTGACAGCCTGATTGCCGCCTGTTACCCGGCTGAGATACGAGATACAGTATCAGCATTATCCTGAGATGTAAGATCAACACTCCACCATCAGCGCCGCTGGCCCTTCGCCATGACGATCTCGAGAACCCGAGTGTGCCCCTCATCTGTCAGGGTTTTTACGGGCGCCAATATTACATCTCCGGCACGGCATCCTCGTAGTTATCATCAGACTGAGAACCTCTCTCGCGGGCTCGGGTCCGCCCACACCTCCGCGCTCACTCGAACGCCCGCCAAATGAAGGAGGAATTTCCTTTGTGGCCCGATGCTGGTTTATCGCTTCACTACAGTCCATTCAGGCAATTGAATATGCTAAAGCTCCGGGGTCGCGTCTCGACAAAAATACCCGAGGCCGATTCACGCGGGACGAGAAGTGGAAAATATCAAATCACTATGAAACTGGAGAAGGGTAAAATCGTGTTGATGAATGGCCTCATAAAGTAGCGGGCGGCAGTCTTCTCCTCACCTTATTGCTAGACTGTAATCGACCGTGTAAAAGGTTGTTTTCCCAACGCCCTTGTAAAGGAGGACTCGCTGGATTTCACGGCGAGTTTAACCAAGTCCCCCGTCAGAAGAAAACGTGTTGACGGTGCGAGGGAAAAAAGGCCCGGGCCCGTCACGGTACACTGGGGGAGTGCAAGTTAGCAGTGTTCGATAAAGTTGTTCGTTTCGGACGTAATAGCTGTGGTAACGCTCTTCGTGCTGCCGCGGCCGAGTGTTACGGATTGCGAGGATGCCACTCGTGAAAGAGAGAGGGAGAGAGATCATGCCGTTTTTGGAGACCTTGCCGCTTTTGCAACGAGGAGAGGGGAGGGGGCGGGGCTAATTTATCTCCTTTTTTTTACTTTGGAAAAATTAGACGTCGGTAACTCAAGGAGGCCCCGGCAATTCATCTCGGAGCTTGTGGAGCGTCGTCATCAAAGCCATCATCCGAATGAGTTAGGAGTAATATACACTGACCCAACGGCTCGCACTCCACGCTCAAGGTCGAGCCGGTTTCTCGAGAGAGCTAGGCTGATCGGAACGATTTATTACCATGAGGGGGATTGCCTTTTTTCCTCCCCCCTTCCCTCTCTCTCTCTCTCTCTCTCTCTCTCTCTCTCTCTCTCTCTCTCTCTCTCTCTCTCTCTCTCTCTCTCTCCCTCCCTCCTCCCTCCCTCCCTCTCCCTCTCCCTCTCCCTCTCCCTCTCCCTCTCCCTCCCTCTCCCTCCCTATCCCTCCCTATCCCTCCCTATCCCTCCCTCTCTCTCCCTATCCCTCCCTCTCTCTCTCTCCCCCTCCTTCTCTCTCTCTCCCCCTCCCTCTCTCTCTCTCTCTCCCTCCCTCTCTCTCTCTCTCCCCCTCCCTCTCTCTCTCTCTCCCCCTCCCTCTCTCTCTCTCTCCCCCTCCCTCACTCTCTCTTTCCCCCTCTCTCTCTCTCTCCCCCTCCCTCTCTCTCCTTCCTTTCTTTCATTCATTCTCTCTTTAATCTCGGGACCATTCGCCTCTGTAAGCGTGTCATGGGCACTCTGGTGTTTAGGCAAGTTTGGCATTGACCATCCAGCCTTTGTCTCGTGTAGTTTCTTCATGTTTATCCCGCGTGAATTGCCCGGCAGCAGACGAACCTCAAAAATCCCCTGTCTCTTCGGCGCTCCCCTCCTTCATACTTTACCATGATTAAAATCACACCTGCCATCTCTTTCTCTATCCTCCGCTAATTCCCCGTTCTCTTGTACTCCTCCCCTTCCCCTCTTTCATTTTCATTTTTTTCCATAGTTCTACAATCTCCTCTCCCTTCGGTTGTTCACTTCACCAATTTTCTTCTCCTCTCCTCTCCCCTTATACACAGTGGCCTCCCCCTCCTTCTGGTCTCTCCTGCCCTCCTTCCCTTTTTACCCCCCCTTCTTCACCCATCCTCCTTCTCTTTCTTCTCCTTTTTTCCTCTTCCTCCCCTTTTTACCCCCTCTTCCTCGCCTCCTTTTCCTCCTCTTCCTTCCCTTTTTGCCTCCTCCTTCCGTCTTTACCCCCTCCTCCTTCCCCGTTTCCCCCTTTCACCCCTCCTTCGCCCCCTTTGGCCCCCACCTTCTTCCCCCTTTGCCCCCTCTGAGACACCTAATCGCCGGAACTCGTGTCTGGTTTAGGCCCCCATAAATCCCCGCGAGTTGTGCCGTGTTTACTAGCAGTGTCAAGTTGTCTGGGCGGCCGTAAACAATGACGGTGTGGTGGAAGGTAGCGTCGCCAGCCCCCCCCCCCCCCCTCCCCCCTGCGTCTGGTTGGGGCCTTTGCGTTACGGTGGTTGTGTGACGGTGTGACGGCTTGCTCGTGTTTAGGCGCACGCTTGCTTGATCAGTCAGTCTGTCAGTGAATCATTCGTTTTCTTTCTTACTCATATTATCTTTCTCTCTCTCTCTCTCTCTCTCTCTCTCTCTCTCTCTCTCTCTCTCTCTCTCTCTCTCTCTCTCTCTCTCTCTCTCCCTCTCTCTCTCTCCTTTCTTTGTCTCTCTCTCTCCTTTCTCTCTCTCTCTCTCTCTCTCTCTTTTACTCTCACTCACTCTCTCAGTCACTCACTCACTCACTCACTCACTCACTGACTCAGTCACTCTCTCTCTCTCTCTGTCTCTCTCTCTCTCTCTATCTCTCCCTCTCTCTCTCTCTCACTCACTCACTCACTCACTCACTCTCACTCTCACTCTCACTCTCACTCTCTCTCTCTCTCTCTCTCTCTCTCTCTCTCTCTCTCTCTCTCTCTCTCTCTCTCTCTCTCTCTCACACACACACACACACACACACACACACACACACACACACACACACACACACACACACACACACACACACACACACACACACACATATACGCAGACATACGCACAGAGAACAAGTTAGGAAAATCTGCCATGATTTCTCTCTCACTTTCTCATTTTCTGCGAGATAATCATATCAATAGGCGCTATATCAGAACTTCCAGATGATTATCATTTTTTTTCTATTCGTTTTGCCCTTTTTTCAAATCTGACTCGAAACTTTCCAGAGGCTGATTATTTATCACTGACTTTGAATATGAATCCTTTACAACGCCGTCGAGACGTTAAGGGAACATCCAATCAATTTTGCAGGTAACACTGTCGAGTCTCGAGCGGTTTGTGCTCTTTAGTAGCGCAAACCCTTTTAGAGTCTACGTCCTTAACGATTATCCGCTCGCAGATTAGCGATTTAAAGGTCAAACCCTTATAAAGATCACTAATAGCTGTGCCCCCAACTGTACTTAAGCCCAGATAAACCCTCGCATAAACCCCCGGGGCTGCATTTTGCATCGGAAATGAAGCACCGTGAAGGAGCTCGCTGGGACGATGATCCGGAGCCTCGGAACATATCTCGGGGCTTCGCGGAGGCATCGTTCGGGAAGGACGAGGTGGACGAGTTTGGGATTTTTCAATGTTTAGCTCTTTATTTATTTGAGTTGATTACTTATTTGCTTGTTTGGATATTATTCGTTTTTCATCTGTTTTTTGTGTGTTCCTGTAATATAGGGAGATGCCGTGTTTTTTTTATTTATTTTGAAGCTATTTGAATATGGACGTTTTTACGTTTAATCTGGATATTTTCTTTTACTGCAGTTGCGAAGAACATATGTGACCAGATACGACTAATTACTTTCAGAGATTAAGGGAATAACTCCGAAAAGAAAACGCAGACTCTTCCGTGACGAGACGGTCTTGATGACAGCACAATTACACCCCCGTTACACTTCGCCCATTTTTGAGAAGCATCACACCAGCGTCTTCATCTCCATCCGCCGTCCAGTCCAAAGAAATCAGACTGAGGAAATGAGAAATACAGAAAAGTTAATTGTATCTCCGGAGCCGAAGGTGGCGCCGAAGGCAGGTCGGGAGGATGCCCGAAGCACCACGAGGAAAAGGGAGGGGGGGAGGCGGCTGGACCAGGGTGTCCCGCACCTGTGATGTGCAAGTTGCGTTCATGGTCCACTCTAACAGACAGACACACGAGAAAGAAACGCAACCTAAGCAAAAAATAATAGAAATAAAAAAATACACGGACACGCACAAATACAAAAATACACACTAAAAACACACTCTCTCTCAAACACACACAGACACATACACAAACAAAAAAAGAAGATAAATAATACTGCACACACACGTATACCTCACCCACCAAAACATATCCACCCACCTCCCCTCCCACACACACACACACAATATACATCCTATACCTCCAAACATACATATATATATTCTCTCCTTTTTTCCTCCATTTCCCAAAGAGAGAGAGAGAAGCCAGTCCTCCCTGATACATATCTCCGACTCATCAGCCAAAATAAGAGAGAGGAAGACGGAAGAACTGCGCCTTATAAGTCTGGGCTTCTCGACCCGCTGAATGAACGCGCCTCGGCCGTTCGACTCGCCGGGGGAAGATCGCGTTACGAACGGGTGGAACGGTCTCCTTGGTATTGTTGGGGTTATTGTTGTGGGTGGTGCTGTGTTTGTGTTTTTTTCTATTGTTATTGTTGTTATTTTGTTTATTATTATTATATATATTTTTTATATTATTATTATTATTGTTATTATTATTATTGTTATTATTATTATTATTATTATTATTATTGTTATTATTATTATTATTATTATTATTATTATTACTATTATTATTATTACTATTGTTATTATTATTGTTGTTATTATTATTATTATCATTATTATTATTATTATTATTATTATTATTATTATTATCATTATTATTATTATTATTATTATTATTATTATTATTATTATTATTATTATTATTATTATTATTATTATTATTATTATTGTCATTGTCATTGTCATTGTCATTGCCATTGTCATTATCATTATCATCATCATCATCATCATCATCATCATCATCATCATCATCATCATCATTTGTATTGTTATTATTGCGATATTTTCTTGTTATGTTGTTATTATTATTATTATTATTATTATTATTATTATTATTATTATTATTATTTCTACTACTGTTATTATCATGACTTTTTGTTTATTCATCCTAATTATTACCGTTTTAATGGCGAATACTTCTTCGCATGTTGGAAGAAAAGTAGGCAATCGTGCGGGGTTGCGTGTTGGAAGGAGGGGAAAGGGGGGGGGCGGGGGAGGTGCTGGGGGAGACTGGATTGTACGGTATACCACCATCTTAATCATGGAAGTTTGCAACTTGAAGTAAAAAAAAGATAGAAGACCAGCTTTGCAATCAAGCTGTAAAGAACGTGTATTATGCTGGGATGCGCGCTCTGAAGTTATTGGTGATTTATTTGTATACTTTTGTAAATGAAAACAAATCATACAGCGGAGCCAGTGTCTGATTTCCGAGCGATATCGCGCAGGAGGGATTGTATATAAAGTCTTCATCATTTGCTATTATGTTCAAGATGGACATGGGAACTGCAGCCGTGGCCAGCGCTAAGCCCAGGCACAATAACAGTGATTATTGGTAGATTTGCGATTCGTAATGGAGGCCCATTCGTATCTGTTAGTCGCGGCATTTGCATCTATTGTTTACCCAGAGTTATATCTTGCATCGTGTAATTCCCCCGGTATATCCGGAGTAGGTGCTTTTGTATGCTGATAAAGCGAGTCGCTCCTTGTAGCGGAAACGGCCTCTTTGTTGCAGACGCATTTAGCGAGCGTTCTCAGTGGTACATTTTCCTCGGTTCAGCGTGTGTGCAAGATGAAATTTTGTTCGCGGAGGTTGTTGCAGCGGCCCTTGCTCGGAGGGTCGTGTTATATGTAGCAGTGCGCCGTGCCCTCGGGAGGAAGCGCGGCGCGGGTTGCTAGATAGGAAGAAATGGTTCTGGATATTGAATAACACTGGCCTAATTACAGTGTGTAATTTGTGTTTCCTGGATCCTCCTGGAGGGAACTTCCATGATTGGCCCCTCAAACAAGGCCACTTAAGCGAGTCACAAAAAGGGATAGTAATTTGCATATCCTAATTCTCATTCTAAGGTATAATTTTTAGTGTCGATCTCCTCGAATGATATTACTTCTATTGTTGTTTTTATTCTTCGTTTTGCCTGCATTCTTGAGGTATAGTTCGGCGAGGGAGGAAGGGAAAGAGAGAGAGAGAGAGAGAGAGAGGAGGAGGGAGGGGGGGTGACGTGTGTCGTAAATAATGGCGTAAGTGGTCCGTATTTACAACTGCTGATGTTCTGTGTAAATTTCTTCACTTAGCACCCCGAGACTCGCACTTAAATAAAAGCATAAAAGGTGCGATTTACATATCCTGATCCTGAGTGTAAAGCCGATTATTAAGTATTCAAACAATCCCACGTAAATAACACCGTAAAAAAGCCCATCATTTGCATACCCTGATCATGTGTGTAAAGTCGTTAGCTCCGGGGACCCGACTCGCCCGCCGCCGCCCGACTGACCGTGGCCGCTATGCCCCACAGCCGTCGGTTGGCAGGTCGGGCGGCGGGGGTTGTCGGGGCAGCGAAAGATTGAGGATGTTTTGTTAATGTGTAAACGGCTCCACACCACCTCTTACCCAAGTACAACACTCCTACCCCGCCGTCCGACCCCTCGCACACACGCCATTGTAAGTCAATTGCTAATGACACCTTGCACAGTGCCAAATTGCAGGTGGTGCAGGCCAAGAGTTTGCATAATTGAGGTGAGGGGGCGAAGGAGTGGTGCGAGTCGGGCCGGATGGTCGTTGTTCTGGCGTTGGTTAAGGTGCGCGTCAACCATGTGACGGGGCGGTCCTTTGCCCCCGGCCCTGCCTGCGCCGCAGTACTCCTCTGCCCTGCATGCACCATTTTACTCCCCTCGCCTACTTACACTCTCCTCCCCCCTCCCTCCCCACCTCTCCTCTTGCCCTGTTTGCACCTTCGCCCCCTCCTCCCCCCTCCGTGGCCTGCTTGCACCACACCCCACCCCTTCCCCGGGTTCCCCAGCACCACGCGCCATCCTGAAGGGAATAACTCCATTTCATAGACTCCTCAGGCCCTCGACTTTTGCTTTTTTTATCAACCTTTTCCTCTTCCTCCGCGATACTCCCTAGAACTACACTCCACTCAACTCCGCACTCGCATAATGAATCCACCGTCGCGGGGTTCCCTTTCTCTCTCTCTCTCTCTCTCTCTCTCTCTCTCTCTCTCTCTCTCTCTCTCTCTCTCTCTCTCTCTCTCTCTCTCTCTCTCTCTCTCTCTCTCTACCTCTCCGTTCCTCCTCCTCCTCCACCTTCTCTCTTTATCTCCCTCCACTACTTTCCATCCCTCTCCCTCTCTCTTACTATCTTTCCCCTCTCCCTCTCCCTCTCCCTTATTCTCATTCCTTTTCCCTTTCCATCACTCATTCCCTCTCCTTCTTCACCCTCAATCCCTCTCCCTCCCCTTCCTTCCCCCTCTCGTACCCTCATTCCCTCTCCCTCTCCCTCTCCCTCTCCCTCTCCCTCTCCCTCTCCCTCTCCCTCTCCCTCTCCCTCACCCTCCATTCCTCTCCTTTCCTCAACCCTCCTTCCTTCGCCCTCCCCCCCTTCCCCCCTTCCCCCTCCTTCCCTCTCCTTCCCTCCCCTCCCCCACACAGGCCTCTCGGAGCAGACGAGAACGGTCGCCAGGTAATCCCTGATGCCACAAGACGACGGGCTGTTCTCACGCGGGTCCCTCTGTTGTCAGTCAACACCAGGCGATACAAGGTGTTCTGCCGTTCATTTGCCTGTTATTTGTGCCTATGTTCAGAGTCTCTTGTTCTCACCTTTCATTTGTCGGGTTGAATGGTGTGTTTGCTCTGTAAAAGATAAAAGGAATAAGTATATGTTTGTATATGCATTTGAACCTCTGCGTGTTCCGTGCTTGTAAGCAATTACAGATATACTTTTGTAGTTAATTGTCTTTTTCCTTATTTGCAGGTAAGATGATCCCGCGTCTCTCCACGAGCTGTGCAAGGTCAGGCAGAAGGTCAGTAAGGTCGTAGCTGTCTCACCAGGGTCTCCACGCTAAGGATGTATACAACTTTATATGACCTTTCCGCCGCTGGGAACTTTGCGGGATGTTGATCTTACGGTACCTTGATGACCCACCCCCTATTACTACTACTCCTCCTCTTTCTACGTCTTCTTCTCCTCTCCTACTCCTATTCCGACACACACACACCTCCTCTTGTCTCAATGGCGTCACCTGCGTGCCTGTATTTTTTTAACAGTTTAATTTCCTTCACTATTTTCCTTTCCTTTCCACCAAATCTCCCTTCGACTCTTTATCAGCTTTCTTCCCAAAAATTTCCGTTATCGTTTTATCCCTCTTAAACGCTTGCTTCCTCTTTCCCTAAAATTAAACATTCATTCATTTTTATGGACTCTTCTTATCTTTCTCCCTCCCCCCTCTACCCTGCCTGCCCCCTTTCCCCCTCCCCTTCCCCCTTAAGCTCATCTTACACCTTGTTGGGCCGTCAAATGGTAAAAAATGCCGAGTCATTCAGGGTAATGATTAGTAAGTGTAACATTTAAACATCTCAGCCGGTGTTACTTTTCTATTTTTTAATCATTATTTTTAGGTTATTATGAACTTGATTTATTACGTGTCAGATTTTTTTTTCATTGTTTTTTCCCTTCTTTTTATTATTGTTCTTCAACTCATCTTCCTTCTTTCTTTCCTTATTTGCTTCTCCTTCATGTCTTGTCTTCGGGTGTATTTGTGCGGGAGGACGGGAAGATTCAGAGTAAGTCGGGCCAATGTTGTGTTCTTGTTTGTGTGATTGTATATGCAAGGGTTTTTATTCCCCTGTTTGTTTGGGTGTGTGTTTTGCATCGAATATTCGTTGTCTTAGCCTGTAGTCCAGCTATACCATCATGGACAGGGTCGCTCTTGTATAGCAAACTTAGTTCCAGCGTTCTGCATCGGCCCGACCTGCGCGTTGCAATTGCACGCCCAAACTGGCTTCTACGTTAACATCAGCTCGCACGCCCACACTAGCACGTACGTCTATACGAGCACGTATGCCGTGTAACTAGAGTATTGGGCGGGCAGGTCCCAGGTAGCAGCTGCAGGACCAGTCTTGCAATATTGATTGATTGCCGCGGAACGAGCGAATTGCGTGGCCCCGTGAACGCAAAGCTCTCATTTAACAATAACGTTCTGCAATTAGTAAAGTGACATATTTGTGGCCATGGCCGTCCCCAGCTGGAATGGCGCTACGGCAGGGGAAAGGGGGAGGGGGAGAGGGAAGAAGAGGGGAGGGAGGGAAGGAGGGAAAGGAACGGAGGGAGAGAGGGAGGGAGGTTCTTGTCTTGAATATCATGTAGGTGCTGGAGGGCCTCGGCGGACGCGGCTGGAAGGGGTCGGAGGGAGGGAGCGGGGCGCCCGGGCACACGACGGCGTCCCCGAGGCTGTAGAACGTAGGATTGTTGAAAAGGTGCAAATTGTAGCCCTTAGGGTCGATAAATCGAAGGCATGTGGAATCTGCACCTGAATCACCCATGCCTCGCGTGGCTGGAGTACTTCCTTCGAGAAAAATTTATCGAAGGGCGAGCGAATGAGATTAATTCACGAATAATCAAAGATTTAGCGGGCTAAGGACAGATCGGGCCGATGATAACTGGAGATTCGCGGGGGATTATCCCGAGATTAGGCAAAGCTCGAAGAAGAGAGAAGCAGCGGGACAGCTGGTGGCGGTGCTTCGAAGGGGGGGGGGGGGTCAGTGCCGCGTGACAAACAGACCAGGTCACCGCCAGCTTTCCTGTGAAGAGACGCGGGGGGAGGGGGGCAGGAAGGCTGGGGGGTTAATGGGGAGAGAAGGAGAGGGAGGAGGAGGGAGAGAGGGGGAAGAGGAGCAAGAGAGAGAGGAGGAGGGAGAGGGGGGAAGAGGAGCAGGAGGGAGAGAGGGGAAGAGGAGGAGGAGGAGGAGGAGGGGAAGAAGAGGAGTGAGGAGGAGGAGGAGGAGGAGGAGGAGGAGGGGAAGAAGAGGAGTGAGGAGGAGGAGGAGGAGGAGGAGGAGGAGGAGGGGAGGGGTATATGAATGACTGGGATCGCGACGCGGGATCCTCCTCCAAGACATTGTTGACTTCGGCATTTTGCTGACATTCCACTCGATGTAGACGGATGGAGAACAGGGTTTATATTGTTGTAAAATATGTGATTTTTATAAATGGATATTCTTGAAATGCTGAAAACATTTTTGACAGCAAATGGGAACCGACTCTTGTAAAAGATCCGTTCTTTAACTCTGTTGATGTGTGTATGGGTTTGGAATAGAGAGGAAAGTATTGAGACGGACAGACATTCAAGTCACGTTTCCGCACCGCTGGCAAAAATCAAAATTTCCGTTGCTTTTTGTGATGGCTGAAGTTGGTACCGCCCCCACCTCCCCTCACGTACCCTCTTTTTCCTTCCCCCATCCCCTCCCTTCTCCCATCCACCCACTTCCCCTTCCACCCCCCGCCCTTTGCCCCTCCCCTTTCCTTCCCCCGCCCTCATGCCCCTCCCCTTTTCCCAAGCCGACACTCCTCCCCCTCCCGCCCTTGTTCTCATTGTAAAATATATAGCAGCGTCTTTCTAGATATAGTTATACTTGTCTCCAAGAAAATGCTATGTAAAGTATCGAACGTCACGCAATATCTTTGGTCTCGACGCTGCTGCAGCCCAGTCACCCCCCCCCCTCTGCCCCACCGAAAGCACGAATGGTAGATGCGAGTTTTGAGTTTTGTTTGTGAATCCGGCCGGGTAGAGAGAGAGAGAGAGAGAGAGAGAGAGAGAGAGAGAGAGAGAGAGAGAGAGAGAGAGAGAGAGAGAGAGAGAGAGAGAGAGAGAGAGAGAGAGAGAGAAAGAGGGAGAGGAATAGGAAAATTAATGTGAATAGGAAGAGGGAGAGGGAAAGAGAGGGAGTGAGAGGGAGAGAGTGCAGCGGGCGCCGAGCTGTGTTTTGTGGGCCGCTGGGGAGCATTCGTGACCACAAAATTGCATCTCATAAAATTTGAAATCGAACGCAAAATTGGTGCGATGAGGGTGTAGGAGGAGAGGGGAGGGGAGGGGAGAGGGAGGGGTTCAGAGTAAGGGTGACAGAGGGAGGGAGGGAGGAGTATAAGGGTGACAGAGGGAGGGAGGGGAGAGGATAAGGGTGACCGGGAGAGGGTGAGGAGGGGTAGAGAGAATAAGGGTGACAGAGGGAAGGAGGGAGGGGTGGAGAGGAAGGGTGACAGGGAGGGAAGGGGGAGCAGGACAGAGGAGGGACTTTCGGCGTATTGATCGTGCCACTCTTTTTATATACATATATGTGTTTTTTATGTGTTATTTTTACTCTTAGTTTTTGAATGGCACTGTTCTCGCGTCTAGCCTGTCCATTATTTTTTCGTTATTTTTTTCAGACTTAAAAAAAATGTTTTTTCTTTTTTATTGTATATCTTGCAAGCATATGATATAAAGTGTTAGAGTCTCACCCAACCTTGGTACCCTTACCTTTACCCATGATACAAAAATAAAAAGACGAGAAATAAAAAAAAATAATAATAATAATAAAATAAGTAATGATAAATCACGGTCCACCCCCATAGCCCCTCCCCCGCCCTCTACCCTCCTCCATCCATACCTGCTGCGTCGAGCTGAAAATTGAATCGCCAGAATTTTATTTGTTTATTTGCTTACCCTGCGCTTCATTAATACATACCTACATGTTAACTCGCACACTGAACATGATAGTGTTTTGCGAGTGGCGACGTAGCGGCCGGTGATTGGTCGGCCGGTCATTGCCACGTGGTCGAAGTGCGGGACGCTCGGTTCGAAGGCCCGCCGGCGGGACGGCGGGGCTTCGTGGACAGGGCGTTGTGGACCCGAGTATCAATAGATGCATTCGGCGCCCGCGGACAGCGCTAGGGCATTAGCGGTGCCCGGCGCACCGAGGAGGTAGAGCGGACTCTGTGTTTGTTTGCGTTTGAGAAGTGTCTGTGTGTGTGTGTGTGTGTGTGTGTGTCTGTGTGTGTGTGTGTGTGTGTGTGTGTGTCTGTGTGTATCTGTGTGTGTGTGTACACGCGTGCGTGTGTTTGTGTGTGTACGCGCGTGAGTGTGTGTACGCCCGCGCGCGTGTGTATGTGCATGCGTGTGTTTGTAGTGTACGTGCAGCATCTCACAGCGTGTGCATCCCAGCTGCACTTTTCCGCGAATCGAGTGAATCAGTGACCACTATGCTAGCAATGGCGTGAAGGCGGGTAGGCGGCCAAGGCGGGTGACCTCATGGCCCGGGCCAACACCATTAATTCCGGGACTGGGGGGTCAGCGCGCCTCTTCCTCATGACCGGGTCGAGGCGTGCCAGAGGTCAGCCGAGCGGCCGATCTACTGCACCTCGGGTCTTTCATTTCGACGGCAACACCTCAAGTGCGAAGAGATGCACGCACTGCTTGTATGTATGCATGTATGTATGAGTGTATGTTTTTTATATGTATGCATATGAATTTGTTTAATTATTCATTCATTCATTTACGTATGTATGTATGCGTGTGATAAATAATGTTTCGTTTTGAATATGCAGACGCTGTGATGAAACTTAATCCCGATTCCTCCCGTGGAAAGTTCAGGAATATACAGTAGTTGTGCGCTTGGGGGCGGGGGCGGGGAGAGGGGGATCCGCTGCCATATTCGTTGTGTGAAGGCTTCAGAGGCTTGTTGTGAAATATATCCCGACCAATCAGAACTCTTGTTGAAATTGAAATTCCCCCCTTTAGAATGCAAGAATGACCCTCAAGTTAATTGATAACCACAAAAGCCCCTCCCTTGCTCCCTCCCTCCCCCCTCACTCCCCCACCCCTCCCCCTGACTCTTATCCCTCACCCCTATAAGTCGCGTTCTAGAATCAGGGAGGAGGAGGGGAGGGGGAGAGGGAGGGAGAGAGAGGGAGAGGAAGTTTGAGTTCGCTAAGAGGCAAGAGCGGCGAGAGAGTTCGTTATGCGCTCTCGAGGGCCGGCCAGAGGCTTAACCCTTTTGAGGCGGAGGTTATTATAATGGAAAAGTCCCTGTGCTATTGACAAGCGCACGCACCGCCCGCCGCTCCACGCCGTTCCCCTGTGCCGAGTGTCCGGAGTGTAAATGGTCAGGGGGAACCCATTCTGGCCTGCCGTTCCTGTGTCTTAAAGCTGCTCTTGTACCTCTGTCGGCGCCCCCCTTCCTCCCTTCCCTTTCCCTTCTCTTCCCCTCACCCCTTCCCCTCCTTTGCTCTCTCCTTCCCTCCCCCTTCCCCCACCACCACCCCTCCCCTCTCCTCCACCCCCCCCTCCATGAGCTGGAGGAAGAGGCAGAGGAGAGGATGCGGGGGATGGGGAGGGGGGGGGGTCGTGCGCATCATGGCAGTCACTTGGTCGTCTACACAGGTCGTCCTTTTGGATTATTATTCCGAGGCAGCCTTTAATGAGTGGTTTATCCTTGCTTTGGAGGCTGGGACTTCTTGCTCCGTTAATTGGCCACGTACCTGATTGAACCTTGAAGACCTGATTAAACTTGGGAACTTAAAACAACTTCGACGACGTTGAACTCTCGAGAACTTTCATCATTCTCTTCGGCTCCTTATGTCACGGCGGACTTGATTTTCCTTTTCATCTCTTTTTCTACTTTGTATTCAATTAGTAGCATTAATGATTGTGAATTGTTATTTTTGTGAAGATTGGGAATGCTTTTATACGATCGCCCCCTCGCTCTCCCTCCCTTTCCGTTCTTCTTTTTCTCTTCTTCCTCCTCTTCTCCTCTCTCCCTCCCTCTTCATTCTTCTTTCCTCCCTCCTTCCTCTTCTTCCCTTCCGCTTACCCATTCTCCTTTCTGTCTTTTCTCTCTGCCCCCACCCTATCTCATTTTCCTCTCTTTCCCCTTACTTCCATTTTCCTCCTTCTTTCGCTTTCTCTGCCTCCCTGTCCCACCCTCTTTTTCCAGTCCTTCTTCCTTCCTCCTCCCTCCCTCCCTCTCCCTTTTTCTTTTCCAATTGGAAGCGGTTAATGTTTTGTGTATGCAAAGGCGAACGATTTGCGCCATTTTTCAGCGCAAGATATAAGTCCGAGATCACGATTTGTGGCCTAATTGCCCCTGACATCACACGTCGAGAGAGAGAGAAAGGCGGATGGCGGAGCGAAAAGATATTTTTTTCTCTGCGTCAGACTTACATTATGTCACAGACGGGGACAGACGCACGCTGGAATTCATTTATTTTATGATGCTTCCTCGAAGAAACAAAACATGCCAAATTAGCCAGAAAAGAACGTCCTGTCCTCTTGTTCATTGGAAAAAAAGGATTAAATAAAAATAAAATGAAATGTTTGTTGTGGCTACTGTCGAGATGCCACGTAGTATTATATTTCGTAATAGATGAAAAGGTTGAACACGAAAAACATGTTCAGCAACTTCCAGATTATCGAAACCTAATTGTTTTACCCGCACACTAAAAATGTACAAATTGCAAGCCATGTGTCGCTGTAATATCATAATTTAAAAAATGGGTGGAAAGTCCATTCTTTTTGTTAAGAAAGCTTTTTTCTTTCTTTTTATGCCTATATGCTGCCTGTGCATTGCATCACCTCAAGCCAAGGATACACAAAGCCCA
>NC_091556.1:10699345-10701845 GCF_042767895.1 Penaeus vannamei | reverse complement strand
ATGTATGTATATATATATCTATCTATATATACATACATATATATATATATATATGTATATATATGTGTATATATATATATATATATGTATATATATATATATATATTTATGTATATATATATGTATATATATATGTATATATATATATGTATATATATATGTAATATATATATATATATGTATATATATATGTAATATATATATATATATATATATATATATATATATATATATATATATATATAATGTATACGTGTACGTGTATGTATGTATGTGTAAATATATGTGCGTGCGTGCGTGCGTGTGTGTGTGCGTGCGTGCGTGCGTGCGTGCGTGCGTGCGTGTGCGTGCGCGTGTGTGTGTATAGATAGATAGATATAGTTATATATTATGGAGAGATAGGTAGACAGGCAGTAGCTTAGTTCTTGTGTGTCTTTGTGTTTGTATTTATCCTTGTGTTTGTACGTGTGTTCTGTGTGTGCATGTGTATGTCTGTATTTGTACAGTTCCTTTTTTATATCGTGAAAGTATCATCTTCGCGGGCCTCCAATCTGACGGAGGAGTTTGCCGTAAAGTTGTAGTGCCAATGATGCAGCGCGATTTTTTTTCGCGGTGAGTCACCGTGGAGCGCCAGCTGTGTGGTCAATCGCCGTGTTTCTTGAGAGGAATTGGGATTGAATGTTAACGGCGAATTGGCGTGTCAGTCGTCAGCATTGTTGTCACTCGTTCTCGCCCGTGTGTCGGGGAGAACACGCGCTGGGGGTGGGGGAGGGGGGGGGGGTCTTCTGCCTTTGTCCAGCCGGCGGAAATAATTTTTATCATCCACTTGATCCTCAGCTTCTGTCATTTTTGCTGCGGCATGATTTATTGCATGGCGATGAGGTGGCCTGTGCGAGGGGTTGGCCAGCGCGTTGTGGAGTTTAGATTGTGGGTGAAGACATTTTTTTTAACTTGTCAAGGTGTTAATATCCAGCGAGTGTGTCTTTGGGAGACCGGGATAATCCGTTTTAGTATGTAAAACAGGATAGAGTGCCGTAGACTTACGTTGCTCTGTTGGTTTTCACTCGTAATAAATTTAGAGGGAGAGAGGGAGAGAGGGAGAGGCAGGGAGGGAGGGAGGGAGGGAGGGAGGTAAAAGGGAGGGAATGGGGAATATTGACACTGCTTTTTCATTATATTAACCGCATCTGAAGTATATAAATGTCTTTTTCCTGCTGGCAATAAGAGTGTAAGTATTTGCGTTTCACTGACGACCGGTATAATATTGACCGAAAAAAGACAAAGGTAGATGAAAAGTAGAAAGGATATCTCATAGTCTTGATTTACTGACAGCGATTTATAGTCGATCGAGTAAGTAATTGCAAGAGACAAAGCGACATTCTAGACATGGCGGTCTTTTCACGGAGAACTTTGTATGAGAAATTAAATAGAATAAGTACGAATTCGCTAATACCGGGAGCCATTGGGGGCGCGTGGCTGGCCAACGCTCCGCGAATGAACGGGGAGCACCTGTCATTACGCGAAATAACGAGCCGAGAAAAGGTGAAAAGTAGAACGAGAAATAATCAAGAATCCAGACGAGTACTGGGAATTAGAGGAAGTACCGTGATGGATGGAGCTCGGACCCGCACGATTTTCTTAGCGTCCTAATGTTGGTTTTCGCTTTTCGTTTGGAGTCCGGTGTTTGGCTAGGCGGTGGGTGTGTGCTGTATATCAAGTGGGTGTGGGCGCGAGTGGGTGTGCGTGGGAAAGGTAGGTGGATGGGATGGGAAGGAAGGTGTGGATGCGTGCTTCTGTGTGTGGTGTGCGTGCGTGTGTCCGTGCATACGTACTTGTGTGCGTTTTTATAGCGAGAGGTACGAGCATGCCCGTTCACACGAATGACGCCACGGTTGGCATAGCATTGATAAAACACCGGACCCGGGGGTTGGGGGCACGGTGGGAGACAAAGGGTGAACGCACAAAGGGTATGCTGCGCTGGGATATCAAGTTTTAGCATAAAGATCAAAAGAAAATATCCAGCGAAAGAAGGAAGAGAAATAGATTGAAGAATGCTGTTGACAAAATTAAAAAGAAGTGGAGACAGGAATAGATTATGCAGGTTGGAAATTATATTAGGAAAATAGGCTATAGTTAGAATGAAAGAAAATGCCCGTGGCAGGAGGAATGCTGGAGGAGGGTCAGTGCTTTTGCGCGCGCGGGTGTGTGTGTGTGCGTGCGCGCGCGCGCGCGTCTGTCTGTCTGTCTGTCTGTGCGCGCGAGTGCGTGTGCATGTCTGTATGTGTGTGTGTCGTTATGTCGTTCATTGCTGTAGCCATTCTCTTTTTACCTTTGCAATTTTTATTATGCAATTTTCTTATTTCGTCTTCATCTTTCCTTCCACTGCTTCGTAATTTAGAATTGGTTGTTGCGTGGCCATTACTCCTGGGTCCGGGCGCGCTGGTATCCCCCAATTACAAACAGCATTTGGTGTGATTATTGGCATTACAATTGGAGCCAC
>NC_091556.1:10686845-10696845 GCF_042767895.1 Penaeus vannamei | reverse complement strand
ACTTTTTGCGTGATACATATTTTTTTTTCTATCGTGATGCATTTTCGGAGTTCTGTTCATTGCTGCTGTTTGTTTTAAATATTAAATGTTATTTTGGTCAATATACGCAGAAGTGTTCAGATACACACACACGGACGCATGCGCGCGCGCGCGCGCGCGCACACACACACACACACACACACACACACACACACACACACACACACACACACACACACACACACACACACACACGAGGCCGAAAAAGAATCGAAAAGACAGCGGTCAGCCAGAAGAGCCAGGGACGGGAGGGAGGGCGCGTGGGCGGGCGTGCGTGCGTGACAGGGCGAGGACGCCGCTGCTCGGCATTAATTACTCACGTTCCGCCCGAGAAAAGAAGCGGCGGCGGCGGCGGCGGCCTGCGCTGACGCGGAGGAATCTCGCGTCAGGAGGCCGGTCACACCACGCGCGCACAAAAGGAGGATCCATTTTTTATTCTATATATAGCTTATATTTGCATAATTTGTTAAGCTCTGGCGGCCGGGCAACGCAGGGTAGGCGCACGGCTGGAGTGCATCCATGGCGGCGGAAGCATAAAGGACATCAACACTTGGGTGGGTTGTCCTCTTCTCGTTTCAAGTCGAGCATTTTCATTCTTAAAGTAAAGGTCGTATTTCCAGGAATTTTATTATGTAAAGCCTAGGAAAGGGAGGCAATAGGATTAGAGGGGAGGGCGAGGTGGGCGGAGGGAGCAGGTGCCGCTCCAGGATGTATAGCGGGGTAGGGCGGGGTGCCAGGGCCGCAGCAGCACGAGGAGGGCTTGGCCGGCACTGGAGGGCCACACTTCGGGAGGAGGATTTTCTACCATTTGAGCTTTTGGGGGGGCTTGTATTGCTTGCAGGAGTGCCTATGCCCATCAGCTGTGACCTGGCGTGTCCGGGGTTGGACTTGCTCGCGACGGAAGCCTCCTTCGGCGTCACCTCCGACGGCCTCGCCATCGGGATGCTGGAGTGCCAGCCGCGGAGGTGCAGGTGCAGAGCTCGAGGGGAGTAGATTAACATATCGCATATTCGGCGGGCGTGGGCGGTGGCTGGTAATCGTCGATGATGTTCGTAGATGGGCGGGGCTATCGCAGAAAGAGGGCTACAAGGGGGAGGGGCTAGAGTGGGGGGCGGGGCGACGTGGCAGGCGGAGCTGTTAGCATATGGAAGTGGCGAGGGGGAGGGCTGGGCGCAGGCAGATGGGCCTTCCGCTGGCGAGGGGGCGGAGGGGCGCGCGAGGGAGGTGCTGCGGGGAATAGGGTTTAAATTTCTGTCACGGTGTAGGGCTTTCTAAAAGAATGAATGTTAAAATATAACCATTTCAAGAAACTGCGAAATGCAACTTACCTGTTAGACTTGAAAAAAATATTATTTAAACACCATGTGTGACTTCACACATTAGTCATGAAGGAAAACAAAGAAAAGAAATAAAGTGGCATTCTGTTGTTGACATAGGCCTCAGCGCCTCTTAAATGTTGCTTTACTCTCACCAAGATCAAAAGAAATGAAATAGGTGGCCTCCCCCGTAGCCAGAGGCACCCCCTCCCCTGCCCCAACCGCCTCCACTCCCCCTTCCCCGCCCATCCTCTCGTCTTCCTCTGAATAGGCCTACTTTAAGATAGTTATCAAAATCTCTCTGGCGGAATAAACGTGTAATTGATGTCATTTTCCGACGTTCCCTCCGAAAATCATTGAGCGTTTTGGTCAAACTGAATTCCTCCTAATGTTTACGAGTAATTTTGTAGTTGTGACTGAAAGGCGCGACGATGACGATGCGTTTTCGCGCGTTTTGCCCAAATGAGAGTCTGTTTTTCGGGGACTTTTGGTTGGGGATGAGGCCTCCGCTCGCGAAAGGGACGGATTGTTGTGGCGGGGGAGTATTTGGCGGTTTATGCTTTTATCTAGGCACAAAAATGGTGCTGCCCTAGTTGTTAATGTGTGTGCGTGTATGATATTTTTACATACGATACACATTATTTACATAAATACAAAGAAGCAAAGGTACATACCTTTGTACATGAAACGTAAATCAAGTGGTCAACAAATTGCTGGCTTTTCTGTAAATGATTAAGAGAATAATAATTATAAAGATCCTGGTCTGAATTATAATGAAAATTAGTATGATGATAATAATGATATAGTAAGGGAATAACAATGTTCAGAATGTTTCCATGTTATATATAGAGAGAGGAAGACCAAGATATGAGCGAGAATATAGCAATGGGAAAGCAGGAAGTAGAAATTAGTGCCAAGAAAAGTGGCTATGTGTCGAGAGAAGGAAAAATGGAAAGGGGAATCGCAACAAAACGCAATAAAAATGGGGAGAGGAAATGGCAGAAATAGCAAAGCACAGGAAGACACGCAGCGAGGAGGGACGCATGTATGAGAGAGAGCGAATGTTTGCGTTTGTGTTTATGTTTATGTTTGTATGTTTGTTACACGAGGGTCCTGCTTCACTTGCCGTCATCGCACTTCCTCCTTGACGCGGGGGGTGAGGGAGAAGGGAGAAAGAATGAGGGGGTGAGGGGGGGGCAAGGGAAGGGATAAGGGTAGGGGTTAGACGTAGGAGGGAGAAGACGAGGAGGAGGAGATGGAGAAAGAGATAGATATAGATATATAGACGGAGATGGAGACAGAGATAGAGATGCAGATAGAGATAGAGATGAAGACAGAGACAGAAACAGAGATGGAGACAGAAACAGAGATAGAGATAGAAACAGAGATAGAGATAGAGATAGAGAAAGAAGGAAGAGGAGGAGGTGGAGAAATATCAGGAGTAGGAGTTCGAGGAAGGAGGAAGGAGTCCTAACGTGGCTCGGCAGGAAGGTCTCTTCTCCCCTGCCGCGCCCGGGGCTACTATTTGGATGGAAAATGAAAATAAACGAGCAACTCTGTACAAAGGAAAACTCTGTGAGCATTTTATAGTTTGATTAATAGACTCCGGGGCATAGCTAGTTTACCTTGACAGAGTGGTTCTTCCGTGTGTTTGAGTGTGTTTGTGTCTGTGTTTGTTTGCACGCGTCTGTGTAGGTGTGTGCGTGTGTGTTTAGGTGTGTATGTTTATGTATGTGTTTAGTGTGTGTATGTGTGTGTGTGTGTGTGTTTGTGTGCGAGTGTATGTGTGTGTGAGTATGTGTGTTTGTGTGTGTGTGTGTGTGTGTGTGTGTGTGTGTGTGTGTGTGTGTGTGTGTGTGTGTGTGTGTGTGTGTGTGTGTGTGTGTGTGTGTGTGTGTGTGTGTGCGTGCGTGCGTGCGTGCGTGCGTGCGTGCGTGCGTGCGTTGGACTGTAGGCAATACGGAGTTTCAGGTTCATTTCTGTCTTTGAAAGAAAAATGGTTGTTGAAGATATATAAATGGATACAGTAAAACTGAGGAACAAAATTTATGAAAGAACTACGTTCACGATGAATTAATCCAATGCATTACAATTTTAAGAGACCTTTTTTTCTCTCACTCAGAGGATTTTCAACAAATAAAAAATAAACACATTAATTAATACGACTGCGATCATTAATCCCGGTAATAATTCCATGCGTTAATAGTACAGGCTTCATAAAGCGGGAATAATGTAATAAGCAATAAGCCCTCGGTAGTGAGGAATGATTGCCTCGGAGTGGGAATGGGAATGGGAATAAAGAAAATATCGGCCAGTACGGGAGGCGCACCTGGATTGATGGAATTGCAGGCGGAGTGGAAGGGGCGACGGCCCTGCTTGGCGATTGTTGCTTTGGAGTGCTTTTAGGGCGACGATTTTTTTCTTTTTGGGGGGTGGGGGAGTAGGGGGTAGGCTTGAGTTTTGTTTGTATGTTTTTTTGTTTCTTTCTTATGTGTCTGTATATGATTTGTGTGTGTGTGTGTGTGTGGATATGCATACAGGCATAGTGTTGTATTCATGTTAGTGATTCTTACGTATGTGAGCCTGTGTGTATGTTTGATGATAAATACATACGTAAGTTTTACATGCGCAGGTACAGAAACTCCGTACGCATGCCCATTAGCGCGTAGCTCCAAGTTGCGTACGTATTACACACCCTCATACACATAGATTATGTATAAGCAGAAGTTATAATATTCTTACGATACGGCCATTGATCGCCTTCAGCCAGTGAAGGGAGTGTCTCCGAAAGAGCGTTTTCGTAAATGTGTCGCCAAGCGAATGCAACGCGAAATGTCCTCGTTCATAACGGATTGTGGCAGAGGCGAAATGTGCCGCCTCGTGAGCGCGGGCGAGGCGTCGGCCGCGCCTCGCGGACGCGTGGTGTAAGGACGACATCGGCGCAGTTCGCGGGTGCGGGTCCCCGGCGGCCCGACGGCGACGGCTGGCGCTCCCGCCGGCGGCCGACGCTGCTAACCTTGGAGGGTTATGCGATTTTATAAGAAATATGTATGATTGGCGAGTTGCTACATACGATCACATAATGAGAGAGAATATGCGGGGACACGGTCACTGAGTGGATTAGGATGTACGTGGGGAGTGAACACCGGTGTGCACTCAGGGCTCTTTGTATGTGACGGCGGGTGGCGCGCTGCCCCAGGCCCTCCGAACGCCCGCCCGCCCTCGCCCTCGGCTCCCCCCGCCCACCCTCTCACTCTCGGCCTCTCGCTTTCCATTTCTCGCTTGTATTTCTCTCTCTCTCTTTTCCTCTCTCAATTCTCTCCCCATATTATCCTCTTTATCACAATGCGCTCGGCATTCTCTCACTCTTTCTTTCTTTCTTTCTCTCATTCTCATTCTCTCCCTCCCTCCCTTCCTTTCCTCCTTTTTCTACCCACCTCCTCTCTTCCTCATTTCCCCTTTTCTCCTTCGTCCTCCGTCTCCCCCATTTCCCCTTTTCTCCTCCCTCCCCCTTCCCTCTTCTCTATTTCCCCTTTCTCCTTCTTCGTCCTTCCCTCTCTCCCATTTTCCCTTTTCTCCTCCTTCGCCCTCCCCTCTCCCCCATTTACCCTTTTTCCCCCACTCCCCCCCTTCCCTTTCCTCTATGTCCCCTTTTCTCCTTCGTCCTTCCCTCCCCTCTTCCTCCTCATCTCCCTCCTCCATCCCTCCTTCCCCCCTTCCGTCTCCTCTCGTCCCCGCCGCCCGCCTCGCATCTCTCGCCGCATTTGTCAGAGTGTCGTTATCACGAGAGGGCGACACATTAGCAGCATGTGAGGCTCCGAGGGCTCCGTGGGACAGTGTGGCCCGCCGGCGCCCCCCCGACCCTCGACTCAGCCTACATGGAAACCCAATTAGACTCTCGCGTCTCCTTCGCCTCCTTCTCCGTGCGTGCGACAGCCTCCGAGGATTCTATCTCTTCTTTCTCTTTTTTTTCACTTTTTTGACGTCTAATATATCCCCTCCCCCCCCTCCCTTCTCTCTCTCTCTCTTTCTCGCGGAACCCGGTGGTTATTGACGTGGAAGGACGCAGGAAAATGTGCATGTGTACGTCTGTGTATGTATGTATTTCTTATGAAAAATGTAGCAAGGTGTAAGGTCTTTCCTATACTAGAAGCTCTTGAAGGATCAGTCCAGGTTCGTCATCTGCTAAGTCCCTTTACCAGAAAGTTCTGCGACCAAAAAGTTCCTTGGCCATCGAATCCTCGCATATAAATTTCCATGACTACGAAATTCGTCCCAATAGTTTCTTGGCCACCAAGTCCTCGACGACAAAGTTCCATGGCCACGCTCGTCCCCCGCCCCGGTCTCCGACGCGGCGGCGCTAATGCAGACTCCACTTACCTTCGTTGTGCCCAGATATCGCCCGAGATAACCTGTCGCCAGCCTCTCTCGTGGAAGAAATGTTAAATAGAAAGCCAGCCTCGCTTCCATTGTTCGCTTTTTATCCAGGACTGATCGCGTAGCCTTTTGTGTGTCATTATGTGTGAGTGTGCTTGTATGCGCTTGCTTGTGTCTACGACCATGAGTTCCAGGCCATGCATATAGTTTAGTGTTTTTGTGCACGTTCAGGTGCCTGTTTTAAAAAAAAGGCACTTGAAAAACCACGCCATGTTCATCTCAAAACAGCAGCTAAAAGACGTCACATCTCTGAGGCAATGTTTCGATCTGCCGTTGTCGCCTTGTTTATGGACGCGAGTTATAAAAAGAAATCTGTGACGTTATCGCTTCTCGGATCAAAACCTCGCGTCGTCACCTTGGGAGCTCCTCGCTGTCCTCACGCACTCGCCCAGATTATTATATTTTGTCTAGGCTCGCACTGGTTGCTAGCGAGGGCGGCGGCGGCGGCGGCGGCGGCGGCGGCGGGAGGGAGGGCGCTGCGGCGGCGGTTCGGGCCTTGATAACCAACCGAAGTTTACATAATTCATCTCATCTTCATTGGCACTCTTCTTGTTGATGCAAGGTTGATGTTTTTTTTTTTGCAATTGCTGTCATTACATTCATGGTAGTAGCAGAGTAGTATTAGTGTATTAATATCATTATTGTTATTTTTATCACTATCATTATCATTATGATCAATATTATTGATAATAGTAACGCTATTGCCATCATCATCATCATCATTATCGTTGCTGTTTCTAGCACATTTTCTAGTATTGCTATTGCTCCTGATATCACACAAAAATATAATTTTGATTATTACTTTTCATCATTCTCGTTATTATTTTCATCATGATCATTAGATTGTTGGTGCTATCACCATTATCATTACCGTCCCCACCACCGCCATTACAGATTACCATCATCACCTTTACTATCTTTATTATCACTGTTATGATTGAAAAGGCAGTATTGGTGTTGCCAACGATAATGGTAAGGATAAATCCCATTTAAGATAACCATCAACAGAAACCAGATATTAAGCCTGGTTTATTTAAGGATTCTGCTGGTATGTGATATCCTGTCAGTACTATTATTGTTATTGTTATTTTGGTATTGTTAGCATATTGTTCATGTCATTGCACTCAGGGTTTTGTTGTGTTTTTTGTCATTATTTACGGTTTTGTATTGTGAGTATCACAGTCAGTATTATTTATTTTTTGTCATTTATCTTTGTAGTAGATTAGCGGTAAGTTCCTTGGAACAGGCTTAGTCTAAGTGCATCCATCGCATTGCATTTATAAAGAGCAATATATCCTTTATCGATTTGATCATTGACTGAGTATCGATAGATGGAAATTATGGAATGGAATTGAAAGACGAGCTCTTCTCTCTCTCTCTCTCTCTCTCTCTCTCTCTCTCTCTCTCTCTCTCTCTCTCTCTCTCTCTCGCTTTCTTTCTCTCTCTCTTTCTATCTTTCTCTCTCTCTCTCTCTCGCTCTCTCTGTCCACTGATATCGGAATTTTTGGAATATATATTTTTTTCTCTCATTTTTAAAAATGTTGCCGCATTCACTTTTCTGCAAAGACAATATCGGGAGAGTCGGAGGCGCCTCAGCAACCGCCTTGCCTTCGCCCGCGCCGCCGACCGGGCCCTTCAATAGGCAATCACGCATGGATATTGTCCGATTGTCGCACCTGATTGTCCCGGTATGATGTAAATTAGGGTTGATCGGCGCCGCTACGCCCTTCTCGCGCGGAGGTGTCACTCTAGGGTCATCGATGGAGTTATGGTTATTATGTGACCATTACGAGGGTGACTGGTGGCCATTGTGGTGGTTAGGGTGTCCCCTGGGGAGCGCTTTGTCACCCCTCGCCTCCCCTCACACCCGGCGTCACCCTTAACTAACACCTATCTCGCATCGGCCACCCTGGGCGAATCTGAGCCTTCGGTCCCCCCGGCGCAAGGGCGGTTGTCCCCCGGCTCATCAGGAGGGAGATAGCGCGTTGCTGGGCCCCGGCTGCTGGAGGAGTCATTGTTATAGCTTATTAATTCATATTTTGGTGTCACTTACGCGAGATGTCCTTATGGTGTTAGTCGTTTTGGGTCGGCGTTCCCCTCTGATACCCCCCGGGGACGGTTTTGGTGTTGCGGGCCGCCGAGGGGAGGAGGCCATGTGAAAGAGATTAGATATTGCTACTGACACTGGCGTACTTGGGGCACCCAATGGAGCAGTTAGGGGCCAGGTACTCAGCAGCACTTGGCACTTTTACGTGGCCCTGTCTGCGAGGAAGGGTGGGGATGATGTCAATCGGAATGGGGGAGATTTTTTGAGGGGGGAAGGTTTTTGGTTTTTGCGTTTACACTTATTTTTCATGTGGAAACGGGTTTTCGTGTTTGGTGAGTTACAGTTTTCCTATATGGACTTCTCCGCTATTCTGAGGTGTGCATTTGCTTATGTATTTACGGAGACCATCATGGAATACTACTGTTTAGAATATAATTGGTTACCTCTGCCGTGGCCTTTTCATTATTCTTAAATACCCATGTTGAAACAACCTCCCTGCTTGCATCATCGATCACTCATAAATATCCATCATTTCAGCCCTGACCAATTCCCACCAGATTGACAATCTTGGGGAGCAACATTGCTTTTGATCAATATTGCAAAATGATGAAATGTTGCGCTTTGTACTCGCAATACTCCGTCCACGTGTCAGTTTTCCCTCGCTCTCTCAGGGGCCGAGCGACCGAGGCAACAGCGCCGTCACTTACGCTTAGTTCGGATTGATGTCTATCTGTTTACCGGCCGGCCGCGGGAAAGGCGCGCAAATTCGAACATGGAACGGCCTCAAAAAATAGTCACCGTGCTCGAGGTAGAGAGTGTAAGTGCCTTGTGATTCTACCCGATAAATGCTTGTGGTAGAATAATAGAGGATGGGTGCTGTAATACGACTTAATTCTCACCAATTTCAACCAATTTAGGCCAATTTCCTACCTGCCTTATCAAGTTTAGTTACACTTAAGTGGGCAAGAGTGTGTGCGTGCGTGCAAGTGTGTGTGTGTGTGTGTGTGTGTGTGTGTGTGTGTGTGTGTGTGTGTGTGTGTGTGTGTGTGTGTGTGCCCGCGCGCATGCATGCATGCGTGTGTGTGTTAATGTGTGGCTGCTTGTCTGTCTGCCTGTCTATGTTTCCATCCCTGTGTTAAAGAATATCTAAGGGCAAGTGGGGCTCTGAAAGTGCGCGCGCACACGCACACGCACGCACACACACACACACACACACACACACACACACACACACACACACACACACACACACACACACACACACACACACACACACACACACACACACACACACACACACACACACACACGGGGCCCCTATATGCAGTTCGTTGTCCGTCCTGTTATCGTATGTGCATTTGAATTCGATGCCTGCGTATGACGTCACATGTACCCCGAATAAATGGGCGGGAAAAATGCGAATAGTCATTGTGCGGCGAGTATTTTGGCAGGGCTGGAGGCGGCGAGGTGCGCGAGCAGGCCTCCGTCGTCTGAAAGCAATTTAGTTTGGAGTCAATACGAGACGGCGGTAACGTTATCATCCCTCGGCGTTGGCTGCATAAGGGCGATAATGACTCGGATGTAGTAGCGCGTGGCGCCTCTCTGGCATCTGGATGGTCTTTGATATGGTAATGTGAGACGAGCACACACATTCCATGCATGTGGTTCCTAATCGCTTCACTCCATTTTTACATAAGGTTTTCCCCCTTTGATGGAATTTTGGCGGGCACTAGAAAGGCTCACATAAAAGCGCGCCAACAGTTTAGTTTATGAGCGCTGATGCCTTCATTCTGTTTGTCGTGTCGGCCAGAACAGACTGCTCGTTAGCGCCTTTTTGTTTGTATTTTTGATTTACTCTCTGCAGAGAATTATGACTGGTGCTGCTGAGGGCGGTCGGCGTGAAATCATGGGCGTGGAAATGGGCTTGCATTCCCCTTTCTTTGTGATGTATTTTGGGGTAGCACACGCCGAGGCAAGTGAATGTTCTGGAAGCCTGGGAAAGTCTTGTCGGCGTCCCCCGGCCTCCTAACGAGAGCCAGCGAATCGTCCCATTTTGGCAGGCCGCGCAGTGCCCTTTGCGAATTCATTACGGGCGGAGACCAATTGAAAGAGGTCCTACCGCCTCTGCATGTAATGATCACCTGGGACACCAACTGCCGTC
>NC_091556.1:10676845-10679345 GCF_042767895.1 Penaeus vannamei | reverse complement strand
GAGGGGAAATGGGGGAAGGGGGGGGGGGAAGGCAGCGCGGAATGACGATGTGGAATGCCGGATCACGAAGGGAAAGAGCCGTTTGACAGAGTGAGGGAAATGAGGGTGGGAGGGGAGTGAGGGTGGGAGGGAAATAAGTGAGAGGGAGGTGAGGGTGGGAGGGAAGTGAGAGTGGGTAAGAAATGTGTGGAAAGGAAGTGAGAGTGGGAGGGAAGTGAGAGTAAGAGGGAGCGGGTGAGGGTGAGTTAGACGGGGGTGTGAGGGAATTAGAGAAATGATGATGCGAAGATGGAACTTAAAAGGGGATAATACGGAATGGCAGATAATGGAAGGTCACATCGTCGGATTAAGAGGGATAAAGATATCGGATAAACACGCAGGCGTTATATTGAATTCATGAATTTTAAAAGGCCCCTGAAGTAATAAAACTCCAATCAAAAATATGAAAAGGGAATGAAGAAGAGATGGAACTTGATAAAAGGAAGTAAAAGTATGATATCACGCGTTCAGAAAATATTATATGGAAGCGAGACCCGATGCAGAGAGAGGGAAGAGGAAGGTCGATAATGGTAAGGAGAGGCGAGAGATGGTGAGTGGGATACGAAGGAAGGATATATTATCCAGGGTGGGATGAGGAAGGAGGATATGCGTTGCGGAGAGGGATAAGGAAGAATGAGGTGCGATCTAGAGTGGATTTAAGAGGAAGGCTGTGCGATCCAGAATAGGATAAGAAGGAAGGATATGTGATCCAGAGTAGGACAAAGAGGGAGATGTGATCTAGAGCAGGTTAGGATGGATGTGGCAACCAGAGTAAGGTCAGGATGGGTATATTATCCAAAGTGGGGTAAGGAAGAAGGTATGCAGTTCGGAGTAGGAAAAGGAAGTGTGATCCAGGGTTATCTAGAATAGGATAAGTAAGAAGGATATGTAATCACGAGTAGGATAAGGAGGAAGTGTAATGTAATCCAGAAGGCGGAAGGATATGTGATCCAGAGGAGGATACAGAGTAAGGATATGTGATCCCTGCGGGTGATAGGAGCGATTCACAGAAGACAGTGATGGGCCTTCCGCACGCTCGTTCCCGGACATCAGCAGCAGATGTCACGTGCGCGCTCACTCGCACAGCGCAACTGAAGCACCGTAGAAATAAGCGCATTTCTGAGCCAGAGTGTGTGCGTCTATGTGTGTGCGTCTGTGTCTCGGCGTGTGCGTGTGTGTTAGGGAGGAACTACATATGCCAAGTATGCAATCATAAAACCTAGAGTTGAGGCTGGTAGTGTTGAAGGTGAGGGTGCCAGGAGGGCTCGGCTAGTGCCACCGCCGTCACAACAGTCACGGCACTGCCAACATTCGGCTATTGCCTCGTGCTGTAACGCCACACACACTTCCTGCACCGTGTTATTGTTACACTGTAACGCAGCTGAAGTTTTTGTTATTGTCGAGAATTGTTATTCTGTGATAGTGTGGGTGGCGCAGCGTGTGCGAGGGAGCAGGGGAGGGGGAGGCGCCCCCCATCCCGGGCTGGTAATAACGTGAGCGGGGCCGCGTGAGATCAAAGGCGCCGCCTCCCTTTGGTGGCGCTCTAGCCCCCCCCTCGGCCCCTCCGCCCCCCGCGCCCCCTCTACTACTCTGACGCTCCCTTCCAGCCTGCACTACAACTTGGCTTGCTGAAACACTGGCCGGAGCGTGTGCCTCTACAACATAAGGATTCTATGTTGCACGTTTCCTAGTGTCACTAAAAGAGCTGTTCGCCGCCACACTTTGCCTCGCCGTGATCATTTTCTGCCCCAGCAGACTGCCTTTGAAATATTAGTATTGTCTATTGTACAGCTGCACCGTCTGCTTAACAAAAGGCGCGTATACAGTTTGTATACAAGCCCGCTCTGCGCCCAAGTGTTCTGTATTTACTATGAGTTGTCACTGAACTGTATTATTTGGCATCGAGAAATGATCCGTGCAACTGCGTTTATGCACACATACGTATGGACTAGACAGACTAATACAAATGTGTTATTATGGATGATGTATATGTGTGTGTGTGTATACATATATATATATATATATATATATATATATATATATATATATATATATATATATATATATATATGTATATATACACATATAATGTATTACGCAGAGCAGTTTCCCTGTCCGCCCTACGCGTGGCGTCATCCCTTCACGTCCCCTCATCTCCGTTTCCCCGTCCCCCGTCGCCAGGGCCCGAGTCCCCTCTGCACAAGATCACATCCCCTCAGACCCACGTCCCCTTGGCCAGGAATCGGGTCCCTTTAGTTTAGGAAATATTTCCCCTTCGTCCAGTGCCCAGCATCCCCTACGGTCGAAGTCCACGTCCCTCGGCTGAAGACTCGCGCCCCTTCGCGCCCCTCGGCCAGGGGTCCCATTTCCCTGGCCTCGGCCTGCTGTGGCTATTATTTACATTACGTTACATCCTCTTTGGAGACGCGAGCCAAGCCCAGCTCCTGCGTTGATGACCAGT
>NC_091556.1:10659345-10664345 GCF_042767895.1 Penaeus vannamei | reverse complement strand
CCTCTCTTCCACTCTTGATTGGTCCAGCATCCAGTGGCTCTCAACGCTGATTGGCTGATCGATACTTGCTCATCTCGGCTACTAGGTTGCCAAACGTTCACGCCGAAAGTTACCTTTTGTCGTATTTATGTATACGCTTGGATTGGTATCGGGAATGTTGATCTGCGAGTAATTTTATGTCCGTCTCCGCCATTTGCCCCCCTCGTCCGCACACTCAGCCCGCCACCAAGGAGGAGGGAGAGGGACTGCATGCAACTCTCAAGTGTGAGTGCTCGGTTGCCTCATCCAGTGCTGAGGTTGCCATTTTGGTGTATGCTGAGGGAAGCTGGACTCCAGGCGAGTGGCCGGGCTGTGGAGGAACATGGAAACAGGGACGGCGCTGTCGGACATGGATGCTGGTGCCGGGCCCTGAGAGCGGCGCTGAGGGACGCGTATGGAGGAATCTGGAAGCAGGGGCGGCGTCGGGGCTCCAGAATGGGGCCCGGGAATGAGGGCGCTCTGCCGGGCCGGGTGATAAGCCCTCGCACCTGAAATTTGGATGTGACAGGAGCCACGTTTAAAGGCCTCCCGTATGCGCTATGAGCAACTCTATTGCGGAGAGGCAACGCTCAGTTATATTGCCCTATAGAGATGATAAACAAAATGGATTTTAAATTATTTCATGTACAACAGTAAAACGGACGGCGCGCTGCTAGCACGAGAGCGTCGAAGCTTCACATGAAACAGTGTTGCCAGGTAGAATGCAAAGGCGATAAGCGTTGCGGGACACGTATATATATTTCCACGTTGGAAATGTGAGCGCCGCTCGGGAAGGCGAATTTTATTCTCATCTTATTTTGATTTTTTTGTTCGGCTATTCGAATCACGGATTGATTTATTGATTATTTTGATAATAGATGGCTGGTTGAGGGTGGCTATTTGCTCTTATGAATGGAGCCCGAACTTAAGCGGAGTTGAGGTAGACAATTATTTGGCAGCGATAATTTATCCTAAATTGACTCGCCTTTGACGCTTGGATATTCGAGCAAGGCCTACTGTTTATCCGCTGATTACGGTTGGCGAGGGCATTGTTGAGTCGAAGTGGCTTCGATTCTATAGGCCTATTAGGCTAATTTATGTTTTTCCTTCTTTTTCTACCTTTTTTTCCTCTCTGGCTCTTGTACGTTCAAGCTGTTTTCTCATCATTTGTAGCTTCTGTTTGCGCGCAGTTGAGTTGCATCTGCAGCAACTGCGCATTGGATGTATGGTGTAGGCAGCGTTGGGTGGCATTCATTGTCGCGTGATGTGGTGGCCGTGATGCGGTGGCCGTGATGCATTAGAGCGCTTGTATGGTGCACAGTATGGGGCGCTCACGGGTTGGAGGGCTCGCGGAGGGAAGGGGGCGGGGAGGAGTGCCCACCAGGAGGCAGCGCCGCCCTTTGTTAACTGCCATTTGAGCTCAGATTGCCTCCATTACGGAAATTGTACGTTCGAGTCACGGCTGCCTGCCAGATGTGTGCGTGCCCGCCCCCCCTCTCTCCCTTCACCGCCCCTCACACGAGGCTCGATGGCATGAACAGGGGCATGGCACGGCGTGATACGCGGCGTAAAATGGCACGGCGCAGAGGATGAACAGCGCATCATCATCGTACGAGCGCCTTCCAGAGTGCCCCGCCCCCGCCTGGCCCTTCTCTCCCACTCCCCCTTCCCCACGCTCTCTCCTGGCGTGGCACCCCATCGTGGCACCTCGGGCCGGGCACAATAGGACACTCTGGGTGATTGGGTGGCAGTAATCTTGATCGGTGGCAATCTGTAAACACGGCGCCGCGTCCACAATAGTCGGCAAGGTGGCCGGGCTCTCCTCTCCCGCCATTTTATTGGTCTCAGGGAGGGGACTCCGCCGAATTCTCGGATCAGTTAAAGGTCGACGGCCAATTTGTTCTTATTCCCTATTTTGCTTTCATGCGCTTTATTCTTCTTATCATTATTTTACACCTATCTCTCTTCATTTTCCCCACACGATTAGAGCACAGAGTTGAATGGCGTCGGGATTCGTGATTAGAGAATCCGGGTAATCGAAATTTTCTTTTCGTAGGATTCTCGAACATTCCGTTTTTGGATCACTCGGGCTCTCCTACGCTCGGAAAAGCGCGTAATTCGAAACGGCTTCGGCAGGAGAGCTCGCCCAAACAGCCACCATCAGTCAAGCTCGGTGTCGCTCTCGCATTCTCGACAGGCCTCTTTACGCTGGAATCATCTGCGTCGTCTTTTTTCAACGCCTACTGATGCTGCTGGGGAGGAGGAGGGGGAGGAGGAGGAGGTTTTAGATCGTGTTTTTGTTTGGCATTTTGAGGTATTTTGGTTTTGTTGATTTTTAGTGCCGTCTTTCTTTGTGGTGTCACTGTCGTCATCATCAATTTTCTGGATCATTTTGGGTACGATATCGTAGAGGATCATCAGTTTGATTACCAACTTCAGTGCCATAACCATCGTCATTATCAGATATAGTGCTATTTCAACGATTTTCATCGTCTCTCTCTCTCACAAACGGTTCGCTTGCAACCCATTTATCCTCCATTGGCACCCCCCCCTCACCCTCACTTCCTCAGCCGTCTCCTTTCTCCCCCATACCCTCTCCCCTTTCTCTGCCGTCCCCTGCACCCTCCCCAATCCCCCCTTCCGATGCCCCATACCCCACGCCCCTCCCCCGCAGCACATGCCGCATTTGATACCCACTTGGCCCAAGAAAAGCAAATGCCATGACCGAGTCTCCGCGTGGATGGATGAACCCGCCCGCGCCCCGCCAAAGAAAGACCCGCATACCCACCCACTTGGGGCGCTGGTGAGGCGCATGATGGGCGTGAGGGCGTGAGTGTTGGCTCTTATTTATGGGATCTATTTGGATAATCTTAAGTGGTTGTTCTCCGAGTTATTATCCGAGGGTATCTTGATGTGTTGTTTTTATGCCTGGTTTCATCCCGGCTGGGAGGGGGGAGGCACTAGGGGCGGAAATGTGTGCCTTTGGGTCGGGCATACAGGTGGGGAATGGCATGGCTGTTTTTGTTGTTGTTGCTGTTATTTTTATAATAGGTTTTATTATGATTAATGTTGGTATTGTTATTTTTAGCAGATGTGGCACTGTTATTGTTATTATTTCTTTCTCTCTCTCTCTCTCTCTCTCTCTCTCTCTTTTTTTCTCTCTCTCTCTCTCTCTCTCTCCCTCTCTCTCTCTCCCTTTCTCTCTATCTCTCTCTCCCTCTCTCTCTCTTCCTCCCTCTCTCTCCTTCTCTCTCTCTCTCTCTCTCATCTCTCTCTCCTTCTCTCTCTCTCTCTCTCTCTCTCTCTCTCTCCTCTCTCTCTCTTCTCTCTCTCTCTCTCTCTCTCGCCCATATTTTTATATGTACTCTCATGTAAATACTCATTCACTCACTCACTCCAACACACTCGCTCATTCCCTCACTAAGACACACTCACACTAATTTCGATTCATATTCGCCTAACTTTGTTACCCTGTGATCGCGTTAAAGGCTCTCTCTCTTATGCCGGCCGTCACACTAATAGCATTTTCTCTCCCCTGACAGGTAAGTGGTTGTGAAGGGTCGAGCGGCGCAGGACCCGAGCCCAGGAGACGAGCCGAGAGTCGCTGGGATGCGGGATGCGAGTGAGGATCCCCTCGTAGGATGAGGATAAGTACTGCAGTAACTCGTCTCGGGTCGAGGCTATGGGTCATTTTTTATAATTTTCTGGGGGGTGTTCTCTAATTTTCTTGATCTCGTTCTCGTTATTTTTTTTTATTTCTTCTTTCTGTTTCTTGTTCTCCGTTCTCGGGGTTGTTTTCGGTATTTTCGCTCTATGGGTCTTATTCTCTCTTCTTTTGTTCTCTCTTTGGGTCTCTTGATCGCTCTCGCTCTCTCTCACTTTTCTCTCTCTCTTCTCCCCCCCCTCCCCCTCCCCCCCCTCTCTCTCTCCTCTACTCTACTCTCTCTCTCTCTCCTCTCTCTCTCTCTCTCTCTCTCTCTCTCTCTCTCTCTCTCTCTCTCTCCTCTCTCTCTCTCTCCCTCTCCCTCTCCCTCTCCTCTCCCTCTCCCTCTCCCTCTCCCTCTCCCTCCCCCTCTCCCTCTCCCTCTCCCTCTCCCTCTCTCTCCCTCTCCCTCTCCCTCTCCCTCTCCCTCTCCCTCTCCCTCTCCCTCTCCCTCTCTCTTCTCTCTTCTCTCTTCTCTCTTCTTTCTTCTCTCTTCCCTCTTCTCCCTCTCCCCTCTTCTCCCTCTCCCCTCTTCTCCCTCTCCCCTCTCCTTCTCTATCTCTATCTCTCCCTCCCTCTTTTTAGAGGGTAGTTTCGGGGAAGGGGATGGATGGGCAGGGAGGAGGTACTCATATGTGATTGTAGGTAAGATGGATGAGGGTGGTCGGGGGGGGGGTGAAGAAGCTTCGAGATGAGGCTGTGGAGGAGGCTGCTGTTGCTGTTGATATTGTTGTTCTTTGTTGAGTTAATTGGCTAGATTCATCTGGAGTTTATATAGCGACACAGATGGTTACCATAAGGATTCAGAGATCAAGAGAAACGTGTAAATTCACGCGCGCGCGCACGCACTCGCACACAACAAGTACACACAGATACATCTTTTCCGCAAGTATTTCCCATTTTTCATCCACCAGCTTGCGGTCCCCCTTTCCCTTCCGCAGATCAAAACCTCGGCCGTTCATTTATCTACAGCCGCATCTACCAGTATCTTGCAGTGTGCTTTGGCTCGCATTATTCCAGAAACCAGAGCCGACCCCATTCGCCTCTCTCCCAGCCGCGCCGGCCAGCTTCATGCGGGATTGCTTCTCCCTTCTTTAGCGGCCGTCCTTTCTCTTGCTTTTTGGTTTGTTTCGCGTGGTCTTCGGATATTTTTTGGGGAGGGATAGGGGTGGGGGGGGTTCTTTAGTTTTCTCTTTTGTTTTCTCGATTTGTTTCTCTTTTTCTTAGCCGCGTGAATTTACTTTCTGTCTGTCTTTGTTTCTTTCTTTCTTTCTCTCTC
>NC_091556.1:10649345-10651845 GCF_042767895.1 Penaeus vannamei | reverse complement strand
CCAGCCGCCCACGCCGCTAATTGGTCACTACACAAGCCATTGACTGCGGCCAGCATGAAGAACTACTGGGTAATTGGAGGGTACACATGACACGGGTGGTCAGCGGCGCTTCCCGGCCCGCTGGGTGGGCCGACCTCTGCCCAGGACCCACTTAGCCCCGGCCCACTCAGCACTCGGCTCTTTCGGCCCTCGCTCATTTCGGCCGACGTGGAAGCTCCATTGCTCCTGAATTTGGTTAGGGGCCATTGCAGAGACCCGGGCTCCTTCGCCGCCTTCCCTTTCGGCGGCCTCGTCATTATCACCATTTCCGGTATGCTCCTGCTGCCCCTCTCTGGCGGCGCCCCCGCTGCCCGTGGGCCGACGGCATTTACGGGATCCCTTCCTCTCGCTCGCCCTCGGCCGCTTCTAAATTTACCGTCGTCCAAGCCTCCGCCAAGGCGGTGACTCGCCCTTCCCTCCGGAGGCGTCAGCTGACCAGCACCAAGCAAGGAGAGGTCCTCGGGCGAGTCACCGCTGAGTCACGAGAGCGACGGGAGCTTTGGAACTGATTCACGGCCTCGGGCCGATCGGCGCCGTCGGAAATAAACGCCGCAATAACACTCCCGTCGCGAGCGGCCGCAGCGCGCGATTCATGAGAGTTGTTCGGAGTCGTGGGTGGTGAGTGGTGTGTGCAAGTGGGGCAGCACGTGCCTGGGCCGCCGCGCATAGCTACAGGGATTGCGATAAGTTTATAGGTCTTTTTACAGTCGCGGCGACGACCTGGCCGCGCGCCAGCATGACCCGTTCGGCATTACACCGTCCGTGATAACGCGCCGTTTTCTTGGGCTCATACCATCAGCTCATGCCCTCAAACCCTCTCTCTGTATCCCTCTTCTTCCCCCTCCTCTGTTACGCAACCTCATACCCTGAATCTCACGCTGCCACATGCACATTGAACAGGGCATGCCATCGCTCGCACAAACATGAAAAAGAGACTAAGCAGATCTACACAATCCCTCCCTCCCATACACGCCCTTCTCGACGTCCGCCAAGCACGCACGCACTCGCACCCGGATTCATAGCGCGCGCAAAAACTAGTATCTTCGGGACGCCAGCTTGTAAAATCGCGCTTCAAATATAAGGGGAAAAAACAAGAAGACTCGTACCGATAAAACACCGGGAAGACTCGAAATAGAAGTGTGATTTATATGCAAATGAGCATCCGCAGCCAATATTTCGAGAGTGCAACATCAACCCGGGCAGGTGCGCAAGGAAGGTGCAACAAGGGGCTGTGGACAGTCAGGCCCTCAGGGGTTAAATGGATGTGTATGAGGGGGGGGGGGCGAGGACAGGTGCCCCACATGTGTTCTCACAGGTGTGGCTCCGGCAGAAGGCTGTGTATTTTTTTCTCCCTCTTTCTCTCTCCCTTTTAGATCGTATCGCTATTTTGTTTATATATATATATATATATATATATATATATATATATATATATGTTCATATGTATTATTTATACAGTTCATAGTTTTATTTCGTCGATTGTTTTCGCTATTTCAAGTGCACGCGGCCCCCCATACAGTCCAGATGAACGCAAACTCGGTATTAGTTTTTAATTGCCGCTCGGTCTGCTGCATGCAGTAAATATTCTTGCATTCAGCACTGAGTAGCGTCTCCAGCGCGGCCGTCTTCAAAGTTGATAAGTAAAAATGTTATGACGGTGTGGTTGGATTGGGCATTCCGCCCCCTGCCCTCGTCGGGGTGAGCAGGGGGTGGGGGCACCGGAGGAGTCCCGCCGGGAGGAGTCGTGTCCTGACGGCCAATTTGCCGCCCGGGTGCCCTCCCTCCCTGCCTCGCTCCCTCCCTCCCTCCCTCTTCCCTCCTGCTCCCTCGCACTTTCCTCTTTTCTCGCGTTTTCCCCATTTAGTCTGCTCTCTCTTTCATTCCCTCTCTTTCACTTCCGCTCTCCTTTCCATTCTTCCTACTCGTTTACACACACACACACACACACACACACACACACACACACACACACACACACACACACACACACACACACACACACACACACACACACACATAGTGTCGCACTTGCATATTTTATCATCCTATCATTGTTCTTCCTTTTTCTTCTGTTTTATTTTGATGTCAGCAACAGTTGTAGTTGTACCAGTGCTTTTTATGAGGCGCACATGTTATACAAGTGTTACGGCTTAACGAGTGCTGAGCAGTCAACTTTAGAATAAGATATCAATGTATACGGTTTATGTTGCCGCAGGTCGGGCAAGGGACGGCAGGGGCAGGGGGCTGTGTGGTGAAGGGGTCCGGTGCAGGGAAAAGCAGGGGGCCGTGGGGTTAGGTTGGGGAGGCGGGGGGGGGCTGATTCGGATGCGGGCTGCATCTTCCCCGGGACGTAATTTTCTGTGCGTTTTGTTGGTCTTATATACGACATCATTACTGGAATCTCCCATGCTGAAGCAGGTGAAGAAGGGGAAATGAGGCGGCGAGGGACAGCAGGGGAAGA
>NC_091556.1:10634345-10636845 GCF_042767895.1 Penaeus vannamei | reverse complement strand
TTCTCTTTATCTTCTCCTTCTTCTTCTTCTTCTTCTTCTTCTTCCCCTTCTTCTTTTTGTTTCCTTCTTTTTCTCCTCTCCCTCTTCCCCCTTAAGGAAAGGTCCGCCATCAGGTTTTCTTGCTTACATCAGTACAGTGCCACTTCCGCGCTACTACACAGATCTTCCCCATCACAGCTACCGGTTCTCGCTCTACACTTTTCGGTTTTCCCGTTTCTCTACCTCCTCTCTCCTCTTCCTCCTCGTTCCTCCTTCGCTTTCTCCTTTTCCTTCACTTATTCTTTTTCCTTCTCTTTTTTTCCTTATTTCCCTAACCCCTCCTCGCTCCTCCTCCGCCTCTCATTTCGTTCCCGCTACCTTCCCCCTCTCCCTTTTCTCGCTCTCTCAATGTCTCTCTTTCTCTCTTTCTCTTTTCTCTCTCTCTTTCTCTCCCCACCTCGCCGCCGCCCCCCGCCCCCTTCTCTCTGCCCCCTCGCCTCTCCGCGCGCTGTGTTTGCAGAAGCTACACTATGAATAATTCTCGCGGGTAAATGCATCACTTCAAAGAGGGCGGCCTGACTAAAACAAGGCCTGACTCATTCCACGCCCGTGCATCATGGGGGCATTTTTGGCGCGTACTCTACACCCATTATTTTGTGTTTTATATATACGTGTACGTCTGCGTCCGTGTATAAATCGATCGCCGTCCTGACCATCAGCGATATAAAACCCGGAGTCGCCGTCCCGGGCTGCCCGAAAATCAACGTATAAAACGAAAGTTACGACTGCCAAGGGTACGGTTGATGATTATGTATATTGTTTTTGAAATACCGTGTTCATGCAAATCTCAAATTCAAATCTCTCTCGGTCCGGCGTTCTTGGCTGGTAGAACATCAAAGAAAACGGGAGGCCAGGTCCGCATGCAGTAATACGTCGGTATAATTAGGATGGTAATAGCTACGACTCAATAGCGGGAGACGCGGGGATAACTCGTCTATTTTATGTTCTAGTGTTCAGCTAGTGTTTATGTCATGTCTCGATGTTAAATGACTCGTCTGTATTTACTGTTTGTAGATGTTTTTTCCCCATTATTATGTTTTTAATATTATATTTTAAGTACATGAGTATTGTGTAGAATGCGTGCGTCTGCTCTGGTTATTTACACGTTTAAATTATATATTTTTGATAGGTTTAATTTAGATTTTAGATCGGGTTCTTGATTGCGGTTTAATAAATGAGGTTGAGAATCATTGAAGCAATATAGTATAGCCGTGGCTGTAACTCACGTGTGCTCTAGTTGAAGGTATAAAACATTGTGTGCGTGTGTATATGTGTGCGCTGTGATGTTTTTGTTTACGTGTGTGGACGCGTCTGTCTGTCTGTCTGTCTTATTTTCTCATATTTCTCTCATTTTCTCATTTTATCATTTTATCATTTTCTCTCTCTCTCTCACTCTCTCTCTCTCTCTCTCTCTCTCTCTCTCTCTCTCTCTCTCTCTCTCTCTCTCTCCCTCTCTCTCTCTCTCTCTCTCTCTCTTCCTCTCTCTCTCTCTTCCTCTCCCGCCCTCGCTCTGCTCCCTCCTCATCCTCTCCCTCCGCCTCTCGATCGGTTTAGTGAAATCGCATAAATAATCTGTAATAAATTTGTGAATTCCGAGAAGTCTAAGCAGTATTTGTTAATATGCTCGGCTTCGGTTGATAGAATAGGACACAATTTTTTTTAATGCGATCATTTCTTTTACGTAAGGTCGAAGTGCAATCCGCATACACAAGTATTTTGAGCCATGTGTGACATCAGTTGGCTGTGTGTCGACATATAGCATCCTCGAGTCGGGTTTCGCGGAACGTATATTTGCAATCTAGTGAAAATGACCGGCTAAAAATCGAATTGATTTACGACGTCGTTTGGTATTTGCAGAAACATGGTTGAAAAGTATTTAAGATGACGTAGTGATTAATCAAGCGTTGGGTTATAAAGAAATGTGCTACACACGTGGAGCTCTTAGGGCAGGGCTATGTCATGTTGTGACAGAGATAAGATGATGCGTGTCCAGAGTGTCATGGCCGCGCTAATTTGTCCGACCGTGCGCTGGACTGAAGGCTACGGGTTTCGCAGTCGAATCTTAACGTAGGGTTTAGTTATTATGATTTTTCTGAACACGGTTTATCTGCCCGGGCTGTAAAATATAGCGGCCATGTTAGAACAAGTTTTAAATAAGCTCGCAGAAGGTTTAAAAGACCATATTTATGAACAGTTAGCGCCCTTGGCTGATAGGTATTATTGAATCGCATCCATAGTTGGTGTAGCATCTTTGATGGTTTAGCCGCAGGAAGTTGCTCTGAGTTATTTTTTTACGAATTTCACGCCTTTTTTCACCTCGCCGTTTATCAAGATTTCCTGTCGCTCCGAGGGATCCCCAGAGACGTCCGTAAAACCTCGATAATAAAAGCAGGTTTTCAGAGTGCAGTTTCTTACGTGGCTGCATAGATGGTGTGAGCTGATAGCATGCTGGGCGATACTT
>NC_091556.1:10619345-10626845 GCF_042767895.1 Penaeus vannamei | reverse complement strand
GGTGGGGGGTGGGGGGATGCAAGTGTATGGCACAGCTGGAAGGAACAGAACTCGACGATTGCCAAATCTGTCGTTCTAGATTCGTCCTTTAACGTGCCGTTGTCACCTGTCGATCTTGCCGATATCGACGGTTGGCAGATCCATTGCATAACGCTCAGACGCCACAAAGAACAAAAAGGGAAAAATGTCGTTCATCGGTATGGATTTTGAGCAGATCTGACGCTGTGGTTCTCCCCCTCCTCTTCTCCGGCTCCTGTATGCGCGTCGGCGGGGGAAGCGGGGGAGGGGGGGGAGGCTTGAAGTTTTCGAGTGAAGTCTTTAATATATGTTTATATTTATGTAGTAAGATCAAAGACGGGTTTTTATTTGCCTCAAACGGCAGGTGTGTGCGTGTATGTTTGTGTATATTTCTACCGTCCATGAATAAAGCATATTTCACCCTCGGGATGTCCAGATTCATGATCTCTTTCGCAAGGCTTTCTACCAAAACCTGCGAGTTATGCTCACCGTTACGACAGAACCTCAGCGAGTTATTTTCGCCGTCGCAACACAAGTTGAGCGAACTATTTTCACCGTTACGATACAAATTCAATTAATTAGTTTTACCGTTACGACAGAACCTCTGAGTGGATAAATCATGGAGGGACAGCTTCTGCCCGCATTGCGCTGTTACCATAACTTAACATACCATGTAAGGAATTGTAAGGCAAAGATTCCTGTAATGGGTATACTCATATATTTAAAAAGTTTATCTTCATTCTTTTTGCTTATTAAGGGTCAAGATGTTATGTTATGTTATCCGGTTATTTCCCGTACAATATCACTTGATATTGAATGCGCATCTTGTGTTATATTAGTTGTTTATGATAATAAGCAGAGAAAAATATATGAAATCGCAGGAGAAAAATAGAAAATGGGGGAAGAAAATCGCTGTAAGAAAAGGAAAGATATAAAGAGGTGGGGAGGTATCATATATTTGCTATGGAATGAGGGGGATGGTATGATTATTTGGTATGTAATTTGGGAAGGGCTAACGAAGGCGTAAATAGTGATGGTACCGTATCACTGGTGTTTTGGGAGCGGCAAGCAGGAAGCTGTGGTTGGGAGAGACACCAAAAACAACGACCGGACGCCATATCTTTTCTTGTGTTTTATTTCCATCCCTTTCTGTGGCTCCGATTACCCTTCTTTCTTATTTACCTCATTTCTTCTTCATCCTCCCCCTTCTCTTCCCGTTCTTTCTTCTTCCTTTTCGTTTTCTTTTCCGCCAGAGTTCCTTTTCGTTTTTTCTTTCTTTCTTTCTTGCTCTTTTGGCCCATCCTCCTTCCGTACTCTCTTCCTCCTCCTCCTTTTCTTCCCCTCATACTCCTGCTACTCCTCCTCTTCTTTTCCTCTTCCTTCTCCTCTTCCTCCTCCTCCTCCACTTCCCCTCTTCCTCTTCCTCCTCCTCCACTTCCCCTCTTCCTCCTCCTCCTCCACTTCCCATCTTCCTCCTCCTCCTCCTCTCTTTCTCTATCTCTTCACTCTCTTCACTCTCACCTCCTCTCCCAAATATTCGTCCTCTCTCTCTCTCTCTCTCTCTCTCTCTCTCTCTCTCTCTCTCTCTCTCTCTCTCTCTCTCTCTCTCTCTCTCTCTCTCTCTCTCTCTCTCACCTCCTCTTCCAAATCTTCCTCCTCCACCTCCTCCCCTTCTTCCTCCTCCTCCTCCCCGGCACCTGCGAGATGAGGCTCCATAGCATCTGAGTCCGAGTGCGTGCGAGCCGACGACCGGGCTTCCTTGCTCGCCCTGGTCGGGATGCTCCTCCTTAACACAATTTCCGCCCTTGACGACGCCGGAAAACCAAAGCACATTTTGTTAAATCTTAACGTCAGGACACGTTTGTCCTTGATTCCCTCTCGGCGACGCGGGGCGGCCCCTCCCGTCCTGTTTGGCGCACGGAGGTCCTGTGCGAGACTTGCTGGGAGCGGCGTTCGGCTTTCGAAGGAGTCGCGGCCGGCGGGTCTCGAGACGGGCGCGTCGAGGAAGTCGCAGCGGGCGGAGGGGCATAGACGAGAACGAGCGCTCCAGTTGGCAATTGTCGCGGGGGAAGTGATGGCAGCGAGGACGCAGCGTGGGCAGCGACGAAGGCGGTGGTGGTGGCGGGGCAGTATGCAGCGTGGGTAGCGGGCATGGTGGTAGCGGTGGGCCGCGACGTGCCCCACAAATTGGCCATGTCGTCCCAGTAGGGGCGGAGATAATGGCCACGTTATTTACGGCCTCTCAAGCCTTTTCCTCCAACATTTTTTTTGCGGTAGAGTGGCCCGGGTTGGCCGTAGGCGAACCTTGTTTTATGGAGAGTTGATTTTATTTTTTATGAAGGCTGGGAAATGTAATCATAAATTCTTGTGTTGTTGGAGGTGAAGACTGGTACTAAAGGCGTTTCGGGATGGAAAATTCAGCGAGGTAATGGTAGCGAATGATTTTTTTTTTCTCGTTTTTATTTCGAGAGATGAAAACTAGTGTGGTGATGGTGCTAGAGATGATGATGCAGATAACATTGATGCGGGATGTTTGTGTGATGCTAGCGAAGGTAAAAAGCTTGTTTACAGGGTTGGTCGTGCTTTCTGATTTTTAAATTTTAGTTTATCTAGGACAGTTGGCGTTTGAAAATGAAGATCTGGTTATCGAAATGGACTCGTAGCTCAATTTCGAAACGTTCTACGACAGAACTGATGATTAAAGATATCACGGCGATCTGCCATAGCTGTGTGACAGGCCTGTTGACTGGAAATAAAGAAGAGAAGAGGGGCTAAATCAAATGGAAAAGGAAGAGGGGAAAATACGCATTGATTACGGCGTCACAACAATTGGTGGTTATGATGTGGGCGCGACGAAAGAAGGAAGCTAACGAGGGTTTTTATACGCATTAGAGGGGATCTTTGTTAAAAAACGTGATCGCAAGACCGCTCCTTTGTACGCGATGTAAGTGATGGGAAAATCGGTGCGTTTGGGAGTAGACGTGTTTCTAGTGTGGCCATGATATGTACTATGTTTATTTGTTGATGAAAAGTACATTGTATGAAACTTATTCAGGAGAAGGAACCCGAGTCCCTTCGTTATTCAGGCGTGCACGTTGTTTGCCTCGTTTTAAGTAGCCACTGAGAAATTGTTCGGAACAGAAGGGCAAACAGCATTTCGTTATCTCAAGTTTTGTATGCATGTCAAATGCACTGTCCGGTGATAGTGGCTTTAAAACTGCTTTTGACATTTGAATAGACAATTAACAAAGGTCGTGTATGAAAGAACGGTAACATGTCAGGTATAGCGGGGCCGCGCTGCCCCTCCACACTGAATGCCCCTATGAATGACATTCCGAGGCCGATATCCCTGTGTCCCTCAGGGCGCGGCGGATGGGCCTCTCCTCTTTTTCTTGCCGAGGGAAAATAATCCTCCGATAGGCGTGAATAAGAGCCATTTTTGCGTGGAGTCGTTGTCCCCGGATAGGCATGTAAAGGTGGACGGACAGTAGCCGCGTAGGCCTGTTGTAAACCAGTAGGATAAATTCGACCTGTCTCCATGAAATCTCTTTCCCCTTGTGCGCCGCAAATCCTATAGGTTTCCAGCAGGGGTTTAGACGCGGCCTCCGAGATTAAGAAGGTCCTTCGCGGGCATAGCCTTTAATTGTTTGGGCAGCGGGTGCGGGCGGCGTGGTGCTTGGCCGTATGGGATTGCTGGATTAAACGCTGTACTGTGTTGACCTCAAGACTTGGTCACGGGGAGGCCTTTGGGCGGTGGTGGATGCGGCGTGAAATTTGCCCAAGTTCACGGCGCGTTAGGAGACAGAGAGGTGTTTGCTGAGATGAGGGGCCGCCATGACTGCTGATGAGTTATGCTTTTACTGTCTCGGATTTGGATGTTTCTGGTTGTTTGGTTTATATTGACAGAGAAGCTCACACTTTTTGTCCATATATCGTTAGTGATTAAGGTGAAATCTTAATTTTAGAATTATAATATGAAATGTAACAATTCCTTGAGATGATTAATTTTGTTTTCTTCTTTCCGCAGGTGAGTGTGGGAGCTTGTAACACACGGAGATACATGGCCGTCAGTGAGTAAAAGAATAAAAGAAAATAAAACATTGCATAGATAATAGAAAAACAGGAAAACATTTCCCCTGAAGGACTTTGGTATACATATAAGCTATGCAAATCGGCGGGAAATTGCACGCGACGCGGCCCTCTCGCCCAGGCCTCGGCGGCGGAGAGGCCGGGGATCAGCACGAGGCGCGTGTTCTCGTGCTCGTCTCCCCACAAGTGTTATGCAACTCTCCAGGTGCACCAAGTGTCCACCTGAGCCAAGAATAATAATTTAAAGCTGAGTTTATTCTCCGGCGGTGGCGTGTTTGGAGAGGAGCAGGGGGACGAAACCACACTCAGACCCGCATGTGTTTTAATCCACAAGGAAAACACGGGGTTGTCTGCTGTTTTTGAGGAGTGTTGTGATAGCGAAGGGCCGAGACTTCTATCCTCTTTCTCTCTCTCTCTCTTTCTCTCTCTTTTTCTCCCTTTTTCCATTCTCTATCCCCCAACCTCACAACGAACCTCCTGTGTTCCTTGCGACTCACCAGCTCTCCAGGCGGTTTTTTCCCGTGAACCATTGTACTGTGCAAGACATGAACCGGAGCCCGCATTAAACTTGAACCGCGCCGGATCTCTCGTGCACACGCGAACTCCTATTCAAAACACTTCAAATCCACGCATACATGCTTCCATGACAGACACACACACACACACACACACACACACACACACACACACACACACACACACACACACACACACACACACACACACACACACACACACACACACACACACACACACATACACACATACACATACACATACACATACACATACACATACACACACACACACACACACACACACACACACACACACACACACACACACACACACACACACACACACACACACACACACACACACACACACACACACGTACGAACGATTTTATGCAAACAACCACGTCTACATACACGTAGAGGCACAATTCATCGCCCGTAAACAAAAGTAAACACCTCTCGACAGACACCAAGCCGCACGTTCGATTCCAGGCTCTTTTTTTTTTTTTTTTTTTTTTTTTTTTAATCCGCGCCCTTAGAGTTCTCCGCGTCGGGAATCCGGGCGAGGGCGGGAGTGGCGTGGCCGTCGCAGGTGAGAAAAGGTGCGATATTTCACGGCGCAGGAGAGGACGCCGCGCCGGGTGAGGACAGGCCGGGAGGAGCGACAATGGGAGCATGATTGTTGGTCGCATTCTCTGCCTTATGCCTCACTGCCCCGAAAGGCAACTCACTTTCATCATCGTCAGTGGCGTTGCGAGTCCCCGCCCTCCCTCCCCTTTCCCCCTTTCCTTCTGTCCCTCCCTTACCTCTTCTTCCCTGTCCTCGCTCGCTTCCTTCCTATGCCTTCTTCCTTCCCGATCTTTCATTATCCCTCCTTCCAGTCCTTCCTTCCTTACCTTTCTCCCTCCTATATCCATTCCCTTCCTTCATCCCTCATATCTATTTCCCTCCTTCCCTTCCATTTCTCCCTCCCTCCCTGCTTCCACCCTCCTCCCCTCTACCCACCCCGCCCTCTGCTACTTCACTATCATCATCGCCTTCCGCTCACTATCGCGATCACTGTCACCTTTGACGGAGGGACAATAACTCGAGAAATTCAAATTCCCGTTGAAATTGGAACCGAAATGATTGGCGCAGGTTCGGAACGATAGAGGAACCCGTCGTTCTTTTGACATTCCTCCCCCCCCACACTCTCTCTCTATCTCTCCCTCCACTATTTTATTGCGTTCCCCTTTTTTTATATAGGGAGGAAGGGAAACAAACATTTAAAAAGAGCAAATCGAGCAGCATTTCCCAGAACGACGCCAGCCTCCCCATCATGACCGACGGTGAGGGCCGCAATTATTGTGACTTTCTTCCCGAAGGCCAAAAGGAGCAGGTATGGCCTTTGGGGCTACTGTCCTTTAAACGGCATTAGGGAGATGTTTTTCGTGAGTAAGCACGTCTAGGCTGTATCAGGAGGATGTACCACCGCTTGGGACCGGAGGCGAGGGAGGGCCTTCATGGCGTGGGTCTTTGAGAAGTCTGTGTTCTTCGACATTCTCTGAATTTTGCAGTTTACCGTTACTGTGCGGTTGAAACACGTTTTCTAGTCTTAACAGCCGGATGGAAATTTATATGATCCTGTTGGCTGGGTCAATGATAGGTACTGTTGGTATCAGGTTAGGCCTACGGGTACGAGGTGGCAGTTGCAGAGACAAGGTGAATTAACTGTAGGTTTGTGTAGTTGATAACAACCTACTTACTATGGTTCCGCGAAACTGCTGAAGACTTTGACTGTAAGTGAAATAAGGGCTGACGGGTTGAGGCAGAGGGGGAGATAGCAGAGGGATCGGAAACGTAGCACTGGCCGTGGGCTCGGGTCCTCTGGGTTGAAGACCCTTAAGGACTTTCTAAAATAACCGTTTGATAGATTTCTACCGAAGATCCACGACGTCCCTCAGTAGTGAATGATATTGGTATTTTAGACAGTCTTTCAAATACCCGGAAATCTCCCGCCCGATTGACAAGTGGCAGTTGAGGCCGCGGGTATTGTCGTCGGGGCGCCGTCGTGGCCCTCGTGTTCCGGGCGTTGGGCGCGGGGCCGAGTCGGCTTATCTGCGCCCGGCCCACTCTTCTTATCGCATTCAAATGATCGTATTTTGTACTTGAGGAGTGACTGGTCGGGTTGGCTGGCTGTCTGGCCGGCCCGCACTAGGGAGATCCTCCCGCGATAAGTTCCATAGACGGTTGTGTACAAGAGGCGGGGCTATACCGGAGGACATTGTAGTTTGAAATATACAGGTGTAATGGCCGGGCCCAAACCACGCGGCGTAGAAATGTAGAGAAAGAAACCAACTTTTCGAGCGAGCGCTCTCTTTCTTGCTTACCGAACGTGTGCAGCGAGTGGGTCCTTTTTCCTCGGCCTGAACAAGCACCGGAAAATCTTTCCCTCTTTCCCAAGATGAGGGAACGATAGGCTGAAGACGGCGTCGGGGCATCATTATCCATTTGGTAATGCGAGTGGAGGAAATTGGCGGGCAGGTGAAGTGGCGATCCCAGGGGACGATCAGGCGAGGGAACGGGCGAGCGAGTGACCAGGTAGGTAACAGGGACAGGGAGGGGGGAGGGGGGAGAGGGGATGGGAGGGCTCAGAATGACGGTCATTGTGGTGGAAGGTGAATGAGTCTGTCCTGGTGATGAATGACTCCCTCCCTCTGCCGGACCTGATCCGCCCATCTCCCTGTCTGCCCTGCCGCCCACTCCTGCTGACACCACGCCCACCCGCGCCCACAACACCAATATATGACCTCCATAACAAAAAAAGAAATCGGTTCCAGTCCCCGTTTGGCTCACGCCCGCGACGCGTGGCCAGCGTGGCGTTTGCGGCGCTGCC
>NC_091556.1:10609345-10614345 GCF_042767895.1 Penaeus vannamei | reverse complement strand
CACGCACACGGACACACACGCACACGGACACACACTCACACGGACACACACTCACACGGACACACACGCACACGGACACACACGCACACGGACACACACGCACACGGACACACACGCACACGGACACACACTCACACGGACACACACGCACACGGACACACACGCACACGGACACACACACGCGGACACACACGCACACGGACACACACGCACACGGACACACACTCACACGGACACACACTCACACACATACACACTCACACACATACACACTCACACACATACACACTCACACACACACACACTCACACACACGCAAACACACACACACACACACACACATACACTCACACACACACACATACATACATGTGTATCATATACATATAGGTACACACACACACACACTCACACACACACACACTCACACACACACACACATACATACATACGTATGTACGTGTGTATGTGTGTTATTTATATATTTATATACATACATACATACATACATACATACATACATACATACATACATACATACACACACATAAATACACACACACATACACACATATTTGTGTATATGTGTATGTATATTGGTAATTTATATATATATATATATATATATATATATATATATATATATATATATATATACATATACACAAATAGAGAGAGCAATACTCTGGTAACCATGGCTGCTACAAACGCCATCTTGTGGCAGCGTAGAACCGCTTCCCTCTTCGCTGGAAATCCCTTTACCTTTGCCTTGTTAGTATCTTTGTTCCTTTCCTGGTCTGCACCTCGAGATTTCGTTGTCTTCGTTGTCTTTAACCATCTCTCTCTGTCTCTGTATTTATCTATTTATTTGTATCTAACTGTCTTTATCTATTTATCTCATTGTGTGTGTGCGTGTGTGTGAGTGTTTGTGCACATAAATGTATAGACATACATTTGCACATACACACGTCACCACTGCTTCCCTCTTCCTCCCTCCCTTTCTCTCTCTTTTATTCATTGTGGCTCTCTTCCTCTTGGCTCTTCCTCATCCTAACCCCGTGTTGCACCTTTCCCCTCTCTCCGCCTTTTACCAACCATTCATGTCCCCTCGTTCTCCTCGCCGGCCCCCTCTCTCCCATTACCATTATTTAAAACATCGTCTTTCTGGGTTTATTTTCTAAATTTCTCGCTTGTACAAATATCACCAGGTCGTCTATTTTTTTCTCTCTCTTTTTATACTATTTTTCTTTTTTTTCGTTTTTTTCAGTGTTTTTCTTTGTTTTTTTTTTCTCTTGTATTTTCTCTCTCGGTTTCCTATCGTATTATCCTTGTGTCTCATTTATCAGTTTTCTTTTCTTGGTTCTTCTCCTCCATTTTCTCGCCGAGCTTTTTTCTCTTTTCTCTTTGTACTTAGTGAATATTCCCTCTATTTACTTTGTTCTCTCTCTCTCTCTCTCTCTCTCTCTCTCTCTCTCTCTCTCTCTCTCTCTCTCTCTCTCTCTCTCTCTCTCTCTCTCTCTCTCTCTCTCTCTCTCTCTCTCTCTCTCTCTCTCTCTCTCCATCTTTCCCACATCCCCCTCTTTCTCTCATTCTCTTTCTATCCCGTTTGCCTTACCTCGGGGTTATTGTCTCATTCCATCTGGTCTTTCATGATGCCCCAATCCCTCTCCCTCCTTCCTCCTCCCACTCCCCCTCCTTCCTTCCTCTCCCCCTCCTCCTCCCACCTCCCTCCTCCCTCCTCCTCCCCCCTCCTTCCTTCCTCCCCCTCCTCCCTCCTCCCACCTCCCTCCTCCCACCTCCCTCCTCCTTCCTTCCTCCCTCCTCCCTCCCACTTCCCTCCTCCCCAGCCTCCATGCGGACTGAAAGTTGAAGGTAATTACGTCATGATGCTTCAGAAGAATGGTCTACGGCTGGAATGTGCTAGAATCGGGCCAGATCCTGGAGCTTGCGAGTAGGCGCTGTGTGTCTGTGAAAAATAGATAAATAGATAGAATGAAAATGAGATAAGGAGAGAGAGAGAGAGAGAGAGAGAGAGAGAGAGAGAGAGAGAGAGAGAGAGAGAGAGAGAGAGAGAGAGAGAGAGAGAGAGAGAGAGAGAGAGAGATTTTCCGAAGTTGCTTTGTGTGTGTTTGAAAAACAGATTGATAGATAGAATGAAAATGAGATAAAAGGATAGAGGGAGAGAAAAATAGATTTTCCGAAGGTGGTCTCTGTGATTATCTGTGAAAAATGTGTAAATAGATAGAATGAAAATGAGATAAGGAGAGAGAGAGAGAGAGATGAGAGATATTTTCCGAAGCTGTTATGTGGAGGGCACAGGATGGCTGGTCCTTCTCCGTCTCTCGCTTTCTCCTTCATTCGCTTCATCCTACTCCGTAATCCCCTCCCTTACCCCTTTTTAAACTCCCTCCCTTACCTCCTATTTTCACTCTTTCCCAACCCCCCCTCCCTTTTTTTAGCACTGGCTTTCCCCTCTTTTTTTAATTCCTTACTTTACCCCCTTTTTTAAGCTCACGCCCTCCCTTACCCCCCCCTTTTAAACACCTTCTCTCCCTTACTCCTTTTTAAACTCCCTTACCCCCCCCCCCTTCTTTAAACTACCTCTCTTACTCCACCCTTTTATAAACTCCCTCCCTCCCTTATTCCTCCCCCTCCTTTTATAGATTTCCTCCCTTATTCCCCCCTTTTTAAAACTCCCTCCCTCCCTTACCCCCCTTTTTATAAACCCTCCCTAACTTACCCCCCTTTTCTAAACGCCCTCCCTTACTCCCCCTTTTCTAAACTCCCTCCCTTCCCCCCCTTTTCTAAACTCCCTCCCTTTCCCCCCCTTTTCTAAACTCCCTCCCTTACTCCCCCCCTTTTTTAAACTCCCTTCCCCCTACTCGCAGCCCGGAGACCAACGCGAACCTCCACAGCGCGAGTAGATGTGACGGCGCGACGTACTCGAGCGAAAATCTGATTTGCGCTCTAGTTCAAAGGGCTTTTCGATTACCAAGTTTCCCTTTGATGTTGCCGCCGTTATAAAGGGGGAGGGAGAGGGGAGAAGAGAGAGAGAGAGAGAGAGAGAGAGAAAGAGGGAGAGAGTGAGGGAATGGGGGAGAGGGAGGGAAGGTGGGAGTGGGAGGCAAGGTGGGAGAGTGAGGGAAATGGGGAGTTGGAGGGAAGGTGGGAAAGGAGGAAGGAAGGTGGGAAGGAGGGGAGAGTGAAGAGAGAGAGAGAGAGAGAGAGAGAGAGAGAGAGAGAGAGAGAGAGAGAGAGAGAGAGAGAGAGAGAGAGAGAGAGAGAGAGAGGGTGGGGTGGGGAGAGGGGAGAAAGACGGTGCAGGGGTGCCCCCACCCCCCTCTCCTTCCCCTGTTACTCCCCTCTTCTCCCCTCTCTCTCGCCCCTCCGTTCCTCCCCCTTCCTCTCTTTCACACACTAACAAGGTTGCCTGCCTTGTTTCAGCGAGGATCAGCGCCACTCTTAGCGCCACCTCTACACGTCCCTCATATTCTTGCAAATTCTCCCTTTTTCCCCTCTCTTAAATAGATATCTTTTTCTCCCCTCTCTTCTAGTGTTGAACCTACCCTCTTTAAAGACCGATTCGCTATCAGCCCGTCTTCTTCAACTTTGTGTTTTAGATGTTAAATTTAGGATTAGGACTTCTTTTTTATTTTGTCTGTTGTATATGTTTCATGCATCAGTTTCCCAGATGGGCCCTTTCATTTTGTTCGTCTGTCTGTATGTCTGTGTTTCTCTTTCTGTTTCGCTGGTATTTTCATCTCTCTCTCTCTCTCTCTCTCTCTCTCTCTCTCTCTCTCTCTCTCTCTACCTCTCTCTATTTTCTCTCTCTCTCTCTCTCTCTCTCTCTCTCTCTCTCTCTCTCCCTTTCTCCTTCTCTCCCCTCCATTTCTCCCTCTCTTCCCCTCCCTCTCTTTCTATTTCTCACTCACCTCTCACCCTATCTCCTCCCCTCCCCTCCCCTCCCTCCCCTCCCCTCCCCTCCCCTCTCTCCCTCCCGCACCCACTCTCTCGCGCCCTCCCGCTCTCTTCGCCCAATACGGGAAACCTATATGTATTACCCTCACTAGTCCGGCAGGTGACACGCCAGTTTTTGATATCGAATTTCCCCTTTTACCTCTTAACTCTTAATTCCCCTCTGAACCCGAGCCAGCAGCCGGCATTGTAATGAGAGCGTCACCCGCCAGAGGTCCTTGCTGTTCCGTCAACCCGACACATCATCCGGGAACTGGCGCGGGTGGAGGATGTGTGTGGTTCCTCGGTGGATCTTCGGCTGGATATCTTTCTCTTTCTCTTTCTCTCTTTCATTCATTCTCTATTTATCTATCTATCTATCTATCTATCTCGTTCCTTCTTTCTTTCTTTCTTTCTTTCTTCCCCTGTCTTGTTGTGTGAGGTGGGAGGAAAGGGGGCTTGTTTGTTTATTTTTTCGTTTGTGTGTGCGTGCGTGTGCGTGAGTGTGTATTTTCGGCTGTGTGTGCGTGTGCGTGAGTGCAGCGCTCGCCCCGACGGCCGCCGTGAGGATCCGAATGACCGGCGGGAGCGACCCCGGAATACACCATATGCCGCATTTTACGGAGCAGATTGGAGGAAATAGCGGGAAGTCTTTGATAGTCAGAAAGTCTGTTAATTTGTACATTCCAGCCGTGCCTGTGTTCCGGGCAGCGCTGTGGACCGAGGAGCGGACGCCCGCCATCCTGCCAGCTAGACTAACGTTTATTTCATTTATTTATTTGTATTTCGTGCGTTGCCGTCTATATGTCTTTGTGCAACGTATATCACAGGACTCACTTTGCACTTACACTCCAGTATTTTTGTGGAGAGTGTATATAATTTGTGTCATTCATTTATTTTGTTTTATTAAATATTTCACTCGGCCTTTGTCCACGGGCTTTAGTTATTTAGGGCCTCGAACATATTAGATATTGATTTAGTATATGTGTGATATTGTTCGTCGTCGGGCCTTCCTGCCTGGGCCGCTGGTTAGGTTTAATATTTGA
>NC_091556.1:10589345-10596845 GCF_042767895.1 Penaeus vannamei | reverse complement strand
GGAACAGCAGCAGCAGCAACAGCAGCATCCCACACGCGTCTTGACACAATCCCGAAACGTTATCCAGGATTTGCATGTATTACCGGGAGTTTCCCAAATGCCGGGTGCTCGTGTGGGCTTTGTTCGCTAATGCAGCCCACCTCTCTACTTTGTTCGCGCCAAAAGACCTTTTAGAGATTCTCGGACAAGCACCCTCTCGCACAGGGGCTGCCTCTAACAGATCGATACTTAGTTAACAGTTTTCCACCATTTTTAAACCCTTGACTGTGAAAGGCCTTAAGCCGAAGTAGAATGAAAGAGTGACTCCATCCTCGGCGCCACCACCTCAGTACGGAGAGAGAGAGAGCGAGCGAGAGAGCGAAGGTTTGTGTAGACGCTGCCGGTTCCACCATCTCTTTTTTTCTCTCCCTCTCTCTCTCTCACTTCTTTTTTTTCAAATCGCCATCCACGACATTTTTGTACGGATTTTAATGTATGTTTTAAGAGAAGGGAATGCGTGCAACTTTTAGCTTGATTAATTTCCCTCCGGCGCAGGTCTTAAATGGTCGCAGTAGTTCTTGCCTGAGCGTCCTACAGCCGGAGCCGAGGTTTTGTTTAAAGCCATTACGGCATAATTTGGTCGTTATCCACCGGTACTTACAAGAGTGATGGCGGAGTTCTGGTAATGGACACTCCTCCTTCCCCCCCTCTTCTCTCTCCCCCGTCCCTCCGCACTTCACTCCCCCCCCCTTCCCCGCCCCTCTCCTCACCCCTCCCTCGCTCGGCCCGCCCCTCCCCCCCGCCCCTGATTTACGTAGCTCCTTGTGTTGTCTTATGAGGGTCCTTAGGCAGAGTGGGGAAGAGAAGACAAGGGAAATTGTCAAGCCGAGATTAAGGCTTCCATTGGTAGAAACGAATATTTTAACAAAATGGAGTGTCGTTTTGTCTCGGGCACAAAATACAAGATAGATGGATCATTTGATTTTATTACTTTTTAGATTTGTTTTCGAAAAGGGAAAAATCCTTAAATGCATATATATAATCCTCGTTTCGAAGGGAAAGTGAAAAATCCTCGCAAGATCACGGGGGACGAACGTAGTGTAGAAGGAAGGATATTTTTTTAACGTAGAAGGAATAGGAGGAAGGGAAGCGGCGGGAATCCACGAGGCGAAGGTGGCGGCGCTGGCGTGAAGACAAGGCAGGCCCCCGCCGCCTCGCCCGCCCGCGCCATTGTCATCTGAAGGCCAGAATTACCCAGGGAAATGAGGAAATGAACGAGGATCGGAAATTCTGCACCAGATCATCTTTTTTTTTTTTTTTTACTCATTTTGAACGAGAGGCATTTTATTTTTATCCAGGGGAGAGAGGGGGGGAGGGAGGGGTGGAAGGACGGGGGAGAAAGGGAGAAGGGGTGAAGGAGCTCCTTCATATATTTTTTTTCTTGTTGGGAGTTAAATCGGTGCCGGCATTATGGCCGCCGTCCCCCGCGTCACGCCCGCTTGCGACGACTCCCGCTAAGAGACTTAAATTTTCTAATGGTTCCTCAATTCCCATCAGCAACAGTCAAGGGTATTTACATGTGCATTTATAATGTTCTTAAAATCGAAAATACGCGCTCTCCTTATTTTTAGGGGTGGGTGGGGTGGGGTAGGGGTGTACGGGGGGAAGGGGGGAAGGGGGAGGGAGCTCTTGCATCGATATCTCGTGAGTGTCATCTTGCTAATGCAGAAGTTGCGTCATCGTCTAAATACGAGCTTGTGCAACGCCTTATCGCGTCCGAATTAATACAGTCTTAACACGTGACTGGCCGCATAGTTCGCCAGTTACACTAAGTCCGCTGTCAGAAAAAAAAGAAAATATAAAGGTTAAAAAAACAAAAGTCGTGTGTGTATATATAGAGAGACATAGATATAGATATAGATATATACATACATATAAACATATATACATATATGCATACATACACACATACATGTGTGTTTGTATATATATATATATATATATATATATATATATATATATATATATATATATATATATATATATATATATATATGTGTGTGTGTGTGTGTGTGTGTGTGTGTGTGTGTGTGTGTGTGTGTGTATGTGTGTATTTATTTATTTATTTATTTATTTATGTATATATATATATATATATATATATATATATATATATAAATATATGTATATATACATACACACATATCGTACAATAATGGTATTATTCATTTTTCTTCCTTTCATTCATTCTTTCTCCATACTTGATGTCCACGGCCCATTAGGAATAGTGATTATTGTCGACATTATGATAATGGCATTGAATGGGTTTCCAGATGAATGGTGTTAGAGCAGAGCCTGTATAGTGCCTTCCGATGTCGGCATAGAGCAGGCTGGGAGAGGGAGACCCCGGCTCACAGAATACAGGTTTCCACTCGTGTTCAACATATATTGATTCTCTTTCTGTGATAGAGGGTGCGGCCTGGCCCTCCATTCTTTCGTGTCCCGGCCCGTCTTAGTCCCGGAGGCCCCTTTCATACCAGTGCGGCTTCAGACTCATAATAATGATGCATTTCCATCCGGATTCTTGTCCATCGCGCTCTCCTCACGGATCGGCGGGGAGTCCGGTTGAAGAGGGGGAATTAATTCTTGGCGTTCGTTGCGTGTCCGCCCGGTTCGGGATCGAAATGTAGATGTAGCTTGAGGTTTGTTAGGTTCATGTTAAAGGGGAAAAAAATCTAAATTAGCTCGATTTAAAAAAAAACGTTGAGCATTATCTTTCGTCCTTGAGGAAGGTGAAGGTTTAGCCGGCGAGTCTACTTTGTTTTGAGTCTACTTTGATTAACTAGGTATTTCCACTGATCCACTCTATGAGCTTCCGTCAACCCATGCTCCTGCACCGCCTTCAAGGGGCGGCCTCAGAGTCATTCTCGAGTAGATCAGGAATCTGGGAATGAGTTGAACCCCGGACGAGCCGAGGCCTCCTGCTTCCGTGGGAACGCGTACTCTGGAATCCGGGAATTATCCAAATGAAGCAATATTCGTGTTTTCCGCTCGTTTCCCGCTCACGGAGAGGGTGTTCTAACGCGCCATCATGGGAGTCTCATCCCCCGAGGGAGAAGGGGCCAGACGGAGTCCAGAGGGAGGAGGGAGCGCAGGATCTAAGACCAGAATAGGCTCCGGGGAGAAAAGGAGGCTTTGGGGAAGAACGGGAACGCGGAGGCTTTGTGGCGGAGACTCAGAAATTGAGATGAAAGAAATGCCGAGCTTGGAAGACCGTTTCGCACCACGGGGTGGAAGGTTGACTGTGGCATTCAGTCACTTGCAACTGACTGACTTTTTGAAAACCTTTTAAAGAAAAGGGAAACAAAGTGAAAAATGGGTTGTCATTATCTCCAGTGTTCGATTTCCATAAAAGCTGTGCGAACCTGTTTATTATAGGGAATATATACATTAGTATATGTGTGTGGGTATTTTTTTTGCAATTAGTGTTGTCATCGCTCCATAAATATTATAATATTTCAATTCATGTAATATTTTTCTGTTATGTAAATTTTAAATATGTGAATTTTTTCCCCGCATTCTATTTTACTGCACATAATAAATGACAGATAGATTAACATTATTTTTTATTGATGTATTGTATATACGGGAAGTTTCACTTTGATCTTTGTGATGGATTTTGTTTTTGTATTTCATGAAACATTGATTATTAGTGTTTTTGTTTCCATTGGTCATTTATTTGATGCCTACATTTACTTGTTACCGTTTCCGCCAATGGACTGCGTTTTTAGTGTATTTTCGTGAAACAGTTTATGAATAAAGTATACGCAGGTTTTTTATGTCGATATAACAGCTGTAACTCATAATATACATATATTTTAATGATAATACCGGTAATGTAGGTACGCGCTTTGGAATAGCAGATTAAACGCGTGGATTATTATTTTTTTATTTCGTTCTACTGATTTTGTGAAAAATATGTGGAAAGCTATATATATATATATATATATATATATATATATATATATATATATATATATATATATATATATATATATATGGATTGAAATAACCAGAGGTAAGATGAGAATTTTGAATTCCTTAAATCTTGAATATGGGCGTGTTTAAAAAATAACCTAGTGGTGATTACTGAATTATAGTTATCAAAAATGCATAACAAAATCTTGTTCCAATACTCAAAGTTTCTATTCACCCCTTCTCCCTCTTTTACCAACACCCTCTCTCCAACACTTCACGCCCACACCCGGCACACTCTCATTCCACAACTCACTCACCCACACTAACACACCTCAAACACACCCCCTACACCCTTACACCCTTACACCCTTGCACCCTTGCATCCCACGCCCGTGCACCTACACTCCTACACCCTACACCCGCACATCCTCAAACGCCCAACAGCGCCAGACCTTCCCCACTGACGCCCTTCCCTTGTCTCCTGCAGGCGGCGGAAAAGATGGGCCTGAGCGCGGCCGGCCACGCGAGCGGCTCTCTCTTCTCCCTCTACCACAACGGACAGACGCACCTGGGGCAGCCGCCCCCCGCCCACATGGGCATCTCCCCGTACCAGCTGGACCCTAAGGCCGGTAAGTGACGCATCGGAGTTTGGTATGAGGTGGTGATGGCTGCGAGCCAGATTTTATGTGTATGTGATGTGAATGTTTTATTTATTTAATATTTGATAATACTAGTGGCGAATGATGATGATAACGATAATAATGATGGTAATAGCGATAGTGATGCTAGTGCTGAAATGGATAACAGAAATAGAATAATGATAAGAACTAGTAGTTTTTATTTATTTATTTACTTATCATGATTGCTTCTTAATAAATGCTGTTCTCGCAAGTATTCGATTCACAATCATTAGTCGTGTTATCATTATCGTCACTACGATGACCATCACCATAGGTATCACTACCATCACTGTTAGGATCAAAGGTCTTTCACTCATATTTGTTATTTTTATTCGAAAGATAGGCATATTTGTTCCATCATTTAGCTATTTTTTTCACATCAATTACCTTATTACCGTTGTGATTTCCTGAATTGTTCAGGTTCTTTTAATGTATAATCTGTTTAAAGTTACCTTGAGTGTCGCGTCCTTTGTGCCTGCTTGTCAATCATGGGCGACTGAGCCTCTTTTTATGCTGGGTGTTGTGTCGGAGGGAGCGGGAGTTTGCAGGTTATTTCGCCGTGTTTTGATATTTATTTTTTTTGTTATATCTGGTGTCCTTTTCTCCTTTGTAAAGCTATTTGATCTGATCATCAGTTTCGCTATGATATATATTTATATATGTATGTATATATATATGTATGTATATATATATATATATATATATATATATATATATATATATATATATATATATATATATTTATTTATTTATTTATTTATTTATATATATATAAATGTGTGTGTGTGTGTGTGTGTGCGTGTGCGTGCGTGCGTGTGTGGTGTGTGTGTGTGTGCGTGCGTGCGTGCGTGCGTGTGTGTGTGTGTGTGTGTGTGTGTGTGTGTATGCGTGTGTGCGTGTGTGTGTGCGCGCGTGTGTGTGTGTGTGTGCGTGTGTGTGTGTGTGTGTGTGTGTGTGTGTGTGTGTGTGTATGTGTGCGCGCGTGCGTATCTATATGTCTGTATAATATACAAACAAATGGTTTAACACCTCCCCCCCCCACACACACAGACACACTCTATACACACACACACTATCTACACACGCACACACACATAAACATACACATACACATACACATATACACATACACGCACACTACATGCACACTACACACGCACACTACAATCACACTACACACGTACACTACATACACACTACACACTACACACGGAGAACTTCTCCTAAACACACACTGCACACTATACTCTACACATAACATTCAACGCATAGTGACTCGCACATAAAGTGTGCGTACGTATGTATGTTTTGTTTTCCTTAGACTCGCTTCTTTTCACGACTCAGATATTATTTCGAAATGTTATTGAGAGTTATGGGAGTTAATTGTTACTTTTTGTCAAACGCCGCACGTTCTGTAGCGTGAGAGCAGCGCATAACGTCACGCTAATGTTTTACGCGCTGGAAGGACGCCGAGACAGACAGCCAAGACTGTCAATTGCTGTTTCGCTTTCGTTCGGCGTCAGAAACGTCTTTTCGGGGACAGTTTTTCGCAACGTTTCAGCTGCGGCAAGAAGTGCAATGAAATGCGCGGTTCATGTACGTCTGTATGCGTATTGCTCTGTTTAAAATGAGAGAGAGAGAAAAAAGTCTCGCACTCCCTCTGTAGAGCTTTGATGTCTCCTGTGGTTTGAAGTCGTAGTAATGTTTAGAAAGAGCGGAGAGAGAGGGAGAGTCGGAGACGAACGTTCTAATCTCGGGCTTCCCCGTCGCAGTCTCGGTAATGTGTTGAAACGAGACTTTTACCTCCGCCCGAACGGATTTACTCGTTTTTGTTGTCTCATCGACCCGCGGGGACAGAGGCAGTCACGGAGCGGCTCTGTAACCCACATAATTAATTGCTAATTGGCTGGATTATGATTCCTCGTTGATTATAATATCGTAGCGGGGACGGCTTATGGTTTGCATTATCCGATTCTTTATTATTTCATAAACGTTTCGCGTATGTTGTTTACCTTCGTGACGGCCCCCTCGGCGGGGACGGCGACCATCCTCAGGCTGTCTGGCGTCCTCATTTTTATCTTTATTGTGATTATGAATATCTCTTGTTCGTCCCGCTTTGTCTGTGCTTTATTTGTTTGTTTGCACGTCTTCGCTCGTATGCGTCTAGAACATTCCGAGTCGCGAGCGAGGATGGGCCCAAGCCAGAGCAAAAACGAGAACCCGGCGAGGAAATTGTGGTCTCGTATACATTTGGAATTCGCGTCATTTCGGTCGAGAATTCCGTAATACATACTTCATCACGGCGGTGGTTTATGGCAGCCGTGTAACATTTATAAAGATTGTTGCTAAAACACCAATGCATAAATCCAGGGGGCGCGTACCCTGTTTTACGATCGCGGTCGTGTTTGCCAGATCAATATTGGTGGAGTTGTGTGTCCCGGGAACATTTTAGACGTTCACTTGATTAATACATCGCGTGAGGCGCCGAGGTTGTGAGTGGCGCCGACAAACACCACATGGCGGACTCGCCTGCACCTGTCGCCTGCCTGTCCTTCCCTGTCTGTGCAGGATGCGTCCGGCCTGCTGCGGGATGTGCACCGTGCTCCTGTCGGACACACGCCCTAGCACTCTCTGGCCTTGCCTTGTGCGTACTCTGTTGTCCCGATTACTGACAGTTTTGCTTCAAGCCTCGTGTGCATTGTCTGAAATGAATGAATCAGTCAGCTCCTGTCATACGTGATCCTGACCGGTATCAGTGTCAGCTATTCCTGCACATATATTCAGATAGGTTGCGGGCCTGCTTTGTGCACTTCAGGCTCAAGTGTCTTGGCTGACAGTCATACGCAATCAGCACAGATGAGGA
>NC_091556.1:10556845-10571845 GCF_042767895.1 Penaeus vannamei | reverse complement strand
TGCATGAGTTTTTTATACTCTTTAAGATTTATATTATCTATTGCCTTATTAGCATGCATTCAGTTTATTACTGTCAGTGGAAACAAGGTACTCTCATGCCTCTAAAATTGTAGTATGCAATTTGTAACAACTTCATATGTGATGTATAAATCCTGTGGTCTAGCTCTGTCTAATCGTGACATTCCTCCTCAGCCAATATGAAGAAGTGCCGTGCAAGATATGGGCTGGAGCAGCAGAGCCAGTGGTGTAAACCATGCAGGTGAGACTTTAACCTCCAAATGGATTTATGTCCACTAACATATTCTCACCTTGGTTTCTGTGGCTTGTTTGTTAGTCTTGGAACTACTCCTGCTAACAACTTGGCTCTAGTGCCTTGGTTTTGCATTAATATTTTTTTCATGTACACTACTGCACTACTGGTTTTGTCAGCTAGAAACAATTCAAAATTGAAAGAAAACTCCCATTTCCTTTATAAAATATTAAAAGACATACTGTTTTTTCTTTTTTTATTTTTGAGCCAATTTTAAATCACGATAGTTAATATACACCTTTAGTTTTTTTTTCAAAATTTTACCCCAGAATTTCCAAAACCGACATCATCATTCCCCATTCAAATCACTTTTTTTGTTCTTACTTGTATATCCTTTCCCTTTCCCACCCTTTCTTTTAACCTTTCTTTCCCTATAACTTTAATTATGCTTTTTTTTCTCTCTCTTGTCATCACTCTTATCATCCTCTTCCTCACGCTTTTTCTCTTTCTCTTCTTCATCCCCCTCCCCTCCCTCTCCCTTTCCTCCCCATCCCCCCTCCCCCCTCCCTCTCCCTATCCTTCTCCTCCTCCCCCTCCCTCTCCCTCTCCCTCTCCCTCTCCCTCTCCCTCTCCCTTTCCTTCTCCTCCTCCTCCTCCTCCTCCTCCTCCCCCTCCTCCTCCCATTCCCTCTCCCCCTCCCTTTCCTCTCCCTCTTCCTCTTCCTCTACTCTTCCTCTTCTTCCTCCTTCTCCTCCTTCTCCTCCTTTCCTCCTCCTCCTCCTCCCATTTCCTCTCCCTCTCCCTTTCCTCTCCCTCCTCCTCCCCCTCCCCTCCCTTCCCCTCTCCTCTCCTCTCCTCTCCTCTCCTCTCCTCTCCTCCTCCTCCTCCTCCTCCTCCTCCTCCTCCTCCTCCTCCTCCTCCTCCTCCTCCTCCTCTACTCTTCCTCCCCCTCCCCCTCCCCCTCCCCTCCTCCTCTTCCCCCCCTCCCTTCTCTTCCTCCTGCACCTCCTCCTCTTCCTCCCTTTCCTCCTCCTCCTCCCTTTCCTCCTCCTCCTCCTCCTCCTCCTCCTCCTCCTCCCATTCCCTCTCCCTCTCCCTTTCCTCTCCCTCCTCCTCCTCCTCCTCCTCCTCCTCCTCCTCCTCCTCCTCTACTCTTCCTCTTCTTCCTCCTTCTCCTCTTTTCCTCTTCCTCCTTCTTCACCTCTTCCTCACCTTTTCCTCCTCCTCCTCCTCCTCCTCCTCTCCCTGCCCCTCTTCATCCTCTCCTCCTCCTTTTCCTCATCCTTCAACTCCTCCCCCTCTCTTGCCAACTCCCCCTCCCTCTCCTCCTCCTCCTCCTCTTCCTCCTCCTCTTCCTCTTCCTCCTTTTCCTTTTCTTCTTCCTCTCCTGCCTTATTTTCCTCTCCTTACCTTTTTCAGTGATTTTAACTTCTTTGTACTAACATAAGGTCTAGATCTGTAAGAAATATAAAGACTTGATAAAACCCATACAAAATGCTTTCTGTTGGGCTTTACTAACATCTGTACTGGAGATCATTACCAGCTGTTGTTTCTGTATATACTAAACGCTATGGGTCATGTAGAAGGATATGATTTGATGGTGAAGGTGTCTGCCAGTAGGATAAATTTTGCAAAGTCTAACCGTTTATACATTGTGAGGAATAGCCATGTATTTACTGTGATATAGTGAGGGATAATCCAACATTATCTGGTATGGTTGTATTCATGTGTTGACCATGTTAAACTAATAGTGTCTGTGAGTTCAGTGTATTTATATAAATGCATTTTTTTAAAGTAATGCCTTTTGTAGTTGTTTTAAGTTTTAAGTTACTCCTTTGTTTTTTGTTTTGTTTTTCTGTAATTGGTTTTCTTTTTTAATATTTTTTTGTGTGAAAGATTGTATAATCTAACTGCAGTTTTTTTTGTTTACTGTTTTCTCATTACATATGTAATTTTCATCAAGGTTATGTTTCTAAATTTCTGTTTTTCTTGGTGTTTTAAGTACATTAACCTGACATGAAAATTTTTCTGAATATCTTGTAACTTATAAAATTTTATACTTAAGAAGTAATTCAGTGAGGAAAATTCATAACAAAATCATGCATTTTATATTAGTTTTGATTGTAACAGTAATTTAATGTATTTCCATTAAAACTATTTAAGATTTTGGACTGATGTTATTTAAGAGAAATTTTATATGTTAGGAATGTACTTATATTATTTATTGCCTGTTATATTTTTATTTTTGAATAACTTGTTATTTGTTTTTTAAGTTTTACTCTTTTGTTTAGATTGCGTTGTGTCAGACATGTGTTCTTATGTGTATTTTCTTTAAGTTGATGTTAAATAATTATTTCTCTAATTATGTTAATAATGTCTTATTTTTTATGATTTTTACTTGCTGTAATCATACAGCTGCATGAAATTTTTTGTATCATCTTATTACCCAAGAGTGTAACAGCATGAGGATTCCCTGGCATGTAGTTCTCTTCCTTAGTATACTCCTTACCAGAACAGACTTCAGCTTCTCAACAGTATTGCTCATTTCAGTGATTCGTTGAGGTCATTTACATGGTCATTTGGGTCTGGGGGAGTTGGTAAACAAGGAGAATTCCTGTCCAGTATCATCACATGCTTATAAATCAAACCAGAGAACATGTTGGCTTAGCGGTTAGCATTATAGGCAACTTATGCCTGATAATATTCCGTTTCTATTTGAGATTGTACACAACTGCTTAACAGGCTTTTGGATATTGGCTTAAATGGCTTACATGTTGAAGATATATGCATGAATTTTATTATTGTTTTTTGTATCTAACACATACAATAAGAATAGCTGTAGTTGAGTGTATGAGTGGGGACTTATCATCCAATGTGAACTAACCTTTTGTGCTTAGGAAATTTAGCCAGAAGTATTATATTTGGTTATTCTTTTATGTAATTTCAATACTGCTCAGTCAAGTTTTGTTTGCAAAGTGAGCCTTATTGAAATCTGCAATCAATGATACTGTTCATATCTGTTCTGTTTTATATATCTTGGATGATAAGTCACATGGAGTGAAAGGGACCCTGGCAAAAGGTCTCACTGTTCCATCTTTGTGTGCCATTAGATGTTTTTGCCTTAAATTTGTGGTTAGTGTGCAGATGTGGGTGCGAGCATGGTGGTACAGGAGACTCAGTGTGGTTCTAGATCCCACCCTTGGTCCTCTGTAGATCCACCTGTGCTCGCATGCCATGCACTCTGTCCCGCCCGTTGCCGTCCACTCTCTGAAACTCATGTTCTTCAACAGCATCAGAAAATGTGTCTTCCCTCATCTAAACCTTAAATTCATAGTCCCCAGAATATATTGGTGAGAACTTTTGCTTGAGTGCCCAAGACCAAAGTTAGTCTGACTGAAGGGGCAAATGTGCCACTATTAACATCTCTGTGCACCCAGCATGTGTACAGCTGCGGGAATAATGAGGCATGGCTAACCCTTGAACTGACACATTTTCTGATCACTGGTCCAGGGTTCAATGGCAGTCAGGTGGCGGTGAGGCTCTGAGCCAGGGCGGTGTGTATGGTGACGGTGGCGCCCCTTAGTCTCTAACCTTGGTCTCTCTCCCGGGCCCGCAGCCCTGCGGTGTCGCTAGCATCGGGGGCGGGCCTCCCTGGGGTCCCCGCCTCCCTGTTAGGAGCTGCTGGTGCATCTGGGGGCGTTGCTGCAGCAGCAGCAGCTGCTGCTGCAGCCACCTCAGGAGCGGTCATTGTTTCGCTAACTCAGGGCGCTGGGCCAGCAACTTTGACCTCTCTAGCACCAACTGCAGCCTCCCAGGTAGGCACGGGGGGCCCTAGCTACAGCCCTGCACCGGGTACCCCCATACACTCCATCGTTAACTTAAGTACCAGCACGAGCAGCAGCAGCACAACCAACAACAGCAACAGCAACAACAACAACAACGGCAGCAGCAGTGGTGTCTCTTCTCCTTCTGAACCTACCTATGTTAATCTCTAGTCTGTGAGTCTCTTCACTGTGCTGTGAGCTGCTGTGAGGGATCTTGAACACAAGGAAAGGATCCACCTTTCATCAATGTAGTGTTTTTTAGTCATTTATTCAATATCCATCACAAGCAGTGTGATCACGTGAGTGTCTTGTAGTGATTCATCTTGTTTTATTTTACAGGTTTTGTTTTGTTTGTATTATCCAGTGTTCCGCATGTTTATGTGTACAGAGGTAACACAATTTCCATTAATTATCTCTTTTTTCTTTCTTTTACTAATATACTAACCAAAGTCATTAAATAGTCCTGGTAACGTTTCAGCCACACTTATTTTTCATTTTTAGTTTTTGATGCATGGTACATTTTATTTTATGTTTTTGTTTTTTTACAGGATGTGGGCAGTAGCTGCATGAGTAGAAGTTTTATTATGTTCATATCAAGCATGATCTTTTAATTTTCATTTTTTAATTACATTATTGCCTATCATTAGAAGTACATTATCATTTGGTGTTTTTTTCAGGCGAAAGAAGAAATGTATTCGATACATGGAAGGAGAGGAAGGTGAAGACATGGCGCCTGGGTCAGCAGACAGCGTAGATGCCTCGCAAGAGAGCGAAGAGGAGGATGATTTGCAAGACATGTCATCTCCCTCAACAGCACTGATGGGTGACCACACCGCCACCTCCCCTGCATCCTCAAGTCTGATGCCCTCGCCTGGGCCTTCTTTGGCATCACCGTCAGGGCCACCTTCATTGCTCATGCCATCGCCAGCTTCCCTGGCCTCCCCTTTAACGCCAGGAGAAGCTCCTCAGCTACAGATGAACCAGGTGCCCCAGGGTCCTCACCCTCACAGGCCCCCTGTGGGCACCAATCCTCGTGACATCAATAATCCTCTTAGTGTGAACCAGTTGACTGGCCAGTGTGCTAGCAACAAACCTGAGGCTGGGTCTCAAGACTCCTCACACCCAGCTATGGTGAGCGTCACATGACCCACTGCAACCCTAGATACCCACGCCCACATGCTGTGCTGGACATGCCCACCCTCTTATAAACACCACACTTTTGTAAAGGAGAAAGTGCTATAATGAAGAATCAGGAATTCATGCCAGTGTATTTTGGCTGATACATTGGTTGTTTTTTCATTGATCAGGACTAAATTTGGGCTCTAGGTTGGGCCTGTGCCAGTACAGTCACCAATACCTCAGTGTCAAAAGTGTGGCTGAAGACAAAGACTTGTGGCCCCTGTTTGGCACCATCCCTGTAAATAATTGTTCCTTCACATCATGAATCAACCCTTCATTGTATCACACACACAGCAGTGTTAGGTACTCTACTCTAAAGCTGCAGAGCCAGCCGTTCACTTCGTTCTATTCTGCAACATGGAAAAAAGTGTAAAACAAACAATATTTGTGGTGAAATCCTGGAATATATGCTGGTAAATTTGATAATTAAATGTGTCAGGATGACCATACCTATGTATAAGCCTAGACTTAGCCAGTGTTGCAGGCTAAGTATGGAGACAGTCTTGCTTTTCTAAACTGTGAAGTGTTTAGGGAGTTGACAGAGACACTGTGCAGCCTCAGGCTAATCAGTGTTCACCTTACATAGGGTCTATTTGAAAAATCAAGCAGTGAAAAGCTGGATTGTGTTAATCATTGTTGAAATCCAAGAAAGCTGGAAAAAAATATAAAAAAGACAAGAGGGTCAGTTTCATGAAGAGTTATTTATTGGCAAACAAGTTATAGCTGCAAACCGGTGAGGGAACCCTGCACATCACCTTATACTATAAGCCACTATATGAAACGATCAGAGCTGCTGCTTCAGTGGATCAGGGATTGATGTGTTTAACATAAATCTGAAATGGTTGTAAATACTTGAGAAATTTTACCAAAATAAACTTGCTCTCTAACGCCATAGTTCTTATCATCCGTGGGAGCATTTGTTGTACAGCTATTAAAATGGCTAACCAATTAATACATGAAGCTTTGGACTGGTTTCAGAAGTACACAGTACTTTACAGACCACATATTCTTTTGTAAGTTCAGAATGTTTTTTGTTCTTTTTTTTTTAACATCCTTAAACTTTTGTTGAGATTTTAAAAATTAATATATCACTATTTATAACCATGAAAACCCCAGACAGACAGATGGAAAGTCAATCTTCTTGCCTACTCATGTTTTGTGGATAATAAACCACAGAATGTTAGATATTTCTAATTAACTGAAAAAAATATGGCAGGCTTGTGTTTACTGTGATATTGTGTAGTTTAGGAATTGTTCTATGAGTGAAAATTTAAACTGACATTTCAGATTGTTTAAAAAAAAAACATTGACATTTTTTTAAGGCGCTTTTTAGCTTCCTTTGACTCCAATATTGATTTTCAATATTATGGAAGGTGTTATAAGGAATAAATGTTGTTGGATATTAAGCTATTTCTTTGTAACTGATACAAAGTACTTATAAATTTGTTGATAATAATTCAAGAAAACACCATTAATGATTATGTTAATTTGTGTAGTTTTCTTCTAAGTAAATCATCTAACTCTGAAATAATTAAGTTTATAATTATCACATCATGTTTTGTTATTGTGAATAAAAGGTGATGAGTAGGAAAAATACTTACAAAGACCGAGCATTTCTCTCACTCTTTTTGTGCTGATCTGTCGTCCCAAGGGGTTCCTTTTGTCATGGGAATTTTTAACATTTTACTGTTTTCTTGATGCAAAGAATTGGTTATAAAAAAAGAAAAGTCAGTCAGAAGGAATGATCAAGAACATTTCTTTTATACTTTCTGATCTTTCTTTATTACTTGTATCACATATCTTGCGACATTTTAAGAATTGTGGCTTTAGCAGCTGCTACAGTAGAGCACCAGAGATGTATTATTCAGATAAAATAATGGGACACCTGTGGCAATGATGTTTATAATTTCTCAGTACAGTGGCTGTAAAAACAACAGCTAGTTACAGAATTGCCAAACAGAATCATCACATGTACCTGTGTGATGTTTTGGCAGCTCGGTAGAACTGAGCAGCTCCTGTGATTTTATGCTTTGTGTAGGTTCACTTATATATGTCCAGTTTTTGTGTAGTATTGTTTTGAATTTTTGGCTTGTGATCACCCAAAGTATAAGTAAAGAAAAAAATATATAATAATAAAGTTAATACCCACTTTAGAAAATTTTGTTATGTGATAAAGTGTACAAGGCCAACAAGGTATGAAGCTTACATTACTGATTATATTTTTTTATTTTTTACAAGCATAATTAGTCAGGGTTATGTTATTTTATATACTTCTTTTGGCCAAAAATATCAAAGAATATGAGCACAGTGTTTGGCTGGCTACATTATATCTTCACGTTCAACTTTAAAGACGTCTTTCCACCCCTGTGATCTAATTTTTCAAGGGGGATTTGATCTAATAAATGTAACTGATCCGGAAAAGTACTGTTTGTCAAATGAAACCTTTTCATGAGAAAGGAAGTTTTTTCTTTCTTTCTTTCTTTCTTTCATGGGATTTTATTGGGTTTTAAGTTGAGGGTCTTGGGAACTTAATTTCTGGGAACCAGTGGTTATTATTTAAATTACTGACATATGTCAGTGACCTGAAAAGAAGTGTCTCATTTTGTGAACAACTCAGTTCTAGGTGAGTTACCCGAGGAGGGCATTAAATGTTGAAATATCCTTGACTTTGGTGGTCCACAGGCCATTAGGTAAAACTGCAAGTTTCAGCTGGTCTCCTAGAGATCACAACTGATTTTGTATATTGTGAGTTGTTTGTATGTGTGGGACCTGTAAGCTTTTGCAGACTTTTACTTTTTTATTGTAATTATTTTTTTATTTAAATTTCACAATTGTAATATTGTTAAAATTTTGCTACTGTCAGCCACAAAACTGCCATGGCAGTGTTGCACATTCAGAGACCAGTGTTATCACTCTAGATTTATTTGATAGACTTGAACCCAGAGCAGGCACAAAAATACTTACAGCAGCACCCCCTGAGGTGGCCACACTGCCTGGTACGTGGTTCACATATCCTAAGCTCAGGACGGCTCACCACAGCCATCTGGGAATAACTCACAGCAGCTTCCATCGACCCACACCCTTCCAAGATGCAATCCAAATACCCTCCCAAAAGTAAAACTTATCCTACTCAAAGTCTTAATCTCAGATACCATGATACATTTCATAATTAACATATTACTCTCTAATTTAAGTAAAACCAATTTGTCATGGTGTTCACTCTCTGAATGTTTCCCACACTAACTTCTGTAACTGACTTATCGTATCTCCAACTTCATGCATATGGAAATTTTCACCTTGACCTAACATGGTATACCTAACACAGATTTGCAGTACTAGATCTCATTTTGTAGTGCTTACCCACAGGCATCAATAACAACATGGTTTGTTCTTTTCACACAGTACACATTAATCCAAGCATCTTAGTAAGAAATTTAATAAGAAAACCAGTAACAGCAAACATCCTAGATGATCATCCTGAGAGCTGGCATTCACACCATATTGTCTGTAATAATCTGTCAAGGTTTACGATATTATAGTTTGGATTTCCTTGAAAACATAATATTCCACAATGGTGAAAATGCGGGTGGGTTAGGATACACTAACTGTGAGGCTAGTCTCCTGGAAAGCACCTGAAAAGAGCTGCAACAGATATCAAGAATATATCATTTTAGCATTTCACAGTCCCTAGGTAAAATGGTCAGTTTTGTGTGATGTTGATGTTAAGTAATGTATATATGATTGAATGTTATTATTTGGTTTTTCACTGTTTCAATCTAGAAGGCTGTTGTATCTTTTTCCATATGCAGTCAGTGTAGCTGTGAATGTGATTTGTTCTTCACTGTGCCAATCTACCTGTGGCCCCAGCTGGTTAAAACTGGTCCCAGGTTCTTTTTGTAAATATGGTATTATATTTAGCTAGCATTCTATTCCAAGAGAATTGTAATTGCAAGACAATCATCGTTCACATTTCAGCTCGTCTTGACTTAGAGAGCCTGAATCATTTTTATGTTGTATTTTTGTAAACCCTACTTCAGTTCATGTATGGACAGACCATCTTGTAAGAGGCATTGTCACAGTTTGTTAAAAACAAAAATGCGATGTACAGAAAACAGTCGTTTAGAGAATTGTTCATGTAAATAGCATGTAGTGAATAAATCAGTTTCATAAGAGCAGATATTTTATGAATTACCACTAGAAGCTGACAATTCTGTAGCTTATCAAACCAGAAGGAGCTGGATTATTAGTTTTTAAAACCAGAAAGGTATTTCATGATGAAGCCACAGTACTGTCAGAAGTATCTTCATAAGAAATTGATCACCTGTTACTTTTATGGTTATTATCAGTGAAACTTCCTTTTATCTACAGTAGAAATTTAAACTTGTATCTCACAAAATCCCAAAATAGAGATTATGAATAAAATAAGACATAAGAGAAATTAAATATATAATACAGTGATAATAACAATACAATTTCAGAGAATGAAGTAACAATAATGTTTAAAGTCAGAAATTATAATCCTAATATATGAATAAACTTCAAAGAGAGATCAAACAAAGAATATAAAAAGAATTCTGGAATAATACACAATGCATTTTTATTTGGATCTGTATTACTGGTGGAGTGGTGTCTGTCAACGACACAAAAAGAAAATGATAATATTTTGCTTGTAATAAGAGAGGCAGAAAATTATACAGCAACTGAAAAAGGACAACTGTATAAACAACATTATCGATAGTATTACTTGAATCATTATAGATGAACAAGAGTTGATAGGAATTAAACAAGAATTGCAAGCAAGCAATATATTGACTTTTTCTTATAGTCCCCCAGTACCCCAGAGTTGAATGACTTTCATGAACTAGAGTTAACACCAACCACAGTCTTAATCCTCATGAGAAAATTATATAAATAAATTGATGTTAGAGAAATTACTTCTACCAAACTATTAATCATTTAGTTATTTCTATTGTTAAAATATTAATGATTGAGAAATTTCCTTTACCAAAATAATAATGATGTACTTTCTTATACAAAGTAAGTCTGCTCTTGAAATGTTTTAAATGCACGTATATCACCAAGGTTTTAGAAACAGTATTGAAAAATAACTTCCTCAATTGTAGAAAGTCATCTCTCCATTGCAGAACCTGAGATCAGAATAGTTTTGTGAGAATCCTGCAAAATAATATAAGTTCTTGATTGGTCCTAGGAAACAAAATAACCAAGTCCACAGGGGTAATTGAAATCCCATAAGAAACCCCATCAGCTTTTATTACTTTTATAATAAAGTGAAAAAAAGAGGCAAGGGGCAAGCCATGTGTTTGAAATACAGCTGATAGCAATTCATTAAAAATTAATAAATTCTTGGAGGTAACGTGTTCTTCATGATCCTTATCCATATTTTAAGTCTTCCTTTTTCAGAAAGCTCTCATCAAGAAGTATAGTTACAGCAGGACTTCTCCAAATAAGAAGTTGCTTCTCAGATCTTTAAAATAAGTAATGACACAATTTACTCCTGAATTCATTCCACTATTTTCATGTAGTTAGTAGCCCTAGATTGGGTAAAACAATACTATATCATCAAAGACTTTTAAAGATTGAGAACTGTCACTGAGAAACAGAGAAAAACACTCATGTATGTCAAGACAGCAGTAATAATGAGCAAAGTGACACCAGGCGTGACTGTCATTGTATTTAACTTAAACTAAGCTGATGTGATACATAATAAGGCTACCTAATTAAAAAAAAAATTCTTTTGGCAAATCAGGGATTTTGAAGTATTGATTTCAAGAAGTAATTGATCAAATTGAAGTGTCTTACGCAAGGAATATTATAGTACTTTGAGCACTACTACTTCACAGTTCTTATGTTTTATTATTCATTACCTTTGCAAGCATACTAAGAAAAAGTATGCCGTGTAAGGAAAAATCCACAAAGCTTAAAAATCCACATAGCATACACTTTTTATTGCCAACTTTTTAAAATGCATATTAGGCAATCTGTTTTTATTAGTAAATGCAATCTAAACCATCTGAATGGCAGTCGTAACTAGGAAGACTTACAATTATTACTAAGTCACAGTTCCAATCAATGAAAATAATTATCATTCAATTTTATAGTAACAGTTACAGCTGTAGGCACTTTAGTTGCCGTTTTTGAAGTCAACAAAATTATCTTCGAATTACAGCCATTAGATGCACCAGTTTCCTCTAAGTTACAGTTTGTGGAGGTATCAGTTGCTTCTTCCAAGTAACAGCTGTTGGAAGTACCTTGAAAGTACAAGTATCAGAGGTACCAGTTAACAGTAGAGGTAACAGATACTTTGAGATTACAGCTTTAGAGGTAAAGGTAACTTTTAAGCATCAGTTACTAGATGGAACAGTTACTGATATATACAGGAGCAGAATGTAACGGTTGATCAATTACTTTAAAGTTACAGTCACTGGAAGTAACTATTATGGACAAGTTACAGCTACTACCAAGTAACGTTAGAGGAGGCAAATCTGTTATTATTAATTGAGGAAACAGTTCCTTTCATATTATAACATTTAAATGAAGTTATAGTTATTTGAAACTATTTTAGTTATTTTCAAGCTAATGTGTGGATGGTCTAATAAATATCTTGATGAAAAGATACTTAATCAGTCACTTAAAATTAGTCAATTGGAGTAACTACTGTCTGACATTAAAGCAAATAAATATACCAAAGAATAAAAAATCCGATACAAATATAATGACATCAAAGCGTCTCAAATCATGCTGCAATGCGTAGTTAAGCATTTACGCCAAAAGTGCAACTCATAGAACAGTATGCAGTAAGTCACTATGAAATTTGATTCTTGATATCTTATTGTGGAATTTGGATTTAGTACCAATTCACCCAGCATTCCTCTTTGGGGAAACCAAATGAAAGTTAATTGGTCGGCCATTCCTAGGCAACTAAAGGCCACGAGACAGTGTGAATTTCTTTCTTACTTTTCGTGACATTTGATGGCCATGGAGGCGATATCGCTAGTGATATTACAGTGATGAAGTGATGATTTATCAAGGTTAGTTACCAACATGATAAATCCGTCTTATAATTGCAGGATTGCATATTTTTCCTGAAATAATTAATCTGGAACTGTAGTCTGGTCTATGTAAGTTTGGAAATCAGATGTGTCAGAGCATTATTTTGCGTGGTCATTGGGTGTATATGTGATCCATGTATGGTTATCCCTATTTTTAAATGACTGGGTAATCATGAATGCACAATAACTAGGCACAGATGTTTCCCGAATTTAAAGGAATTATGCTTTGGGTACATCACCGGAGTTTCGCATTTTTTACACCTATATCATTTGTAATTGTATTGTTATCTATGTATTTGATTAGTGTATTCTCTGTTTGCAATAGAAGGCTTGTGCTGACCTTGGTTAATAATGCCATAAATGAAAGGCAATCTTGAATCATGACTGATCATTAGTAAGTCTGTATAAATAAATGTGTGTGTGTGTGTGTGTGTGTGTGTGTGTGTGTGTGTGTGTGTGTGTGTGTGTGTGTGTGTGTGTGTGTGTGTGTGTGTGTGTGTGTATGTGTGTGTGTATATATATATATATATATATATATATATATATATATATAATATGCATACATGTATCTGTATGTATATATGTATGTACATATGCATATGTATGTATATGTATATGATATAATATAATATATATACATATATATATAATATATATATATATATATATATATATATATATATATATATATATATATATATATATATATATATATACACACACACACACACACATATCAGTTATACTCATAGTTTTTTTTCCATTATTGTGTTTTTATAATGAATGAAATAGCTTCCTACGTTTGTACGTCAACCACATGGCCGTTTCGCGTCAATTCATGATTATTTGGCCCGCATACTGCCTCCTAAGGTGAAATGTGGTCCCCTGGGGTAAATGAGTTTGGCAGCTCTGATATACATGATTGAAATGCGTAATTTTAAAACTATATTGTTTTGGTATCTCCCCCCTCTACACGTTCGTATCCACTTGATTATTTACTTATATTGTAATAATTAATCAGAATGGTTCACATCGGCTACATGGATATGTTTTTGACACATGCTAACTGATAGCATGTCCAGGACCTGCCATTATAAGATGTAGGAAACCGTATTACGAGCGTTGGTGAAATGCTTGAAAATGGTGGTTACGGCAATTGCAGAGGTATTGCCCAAGCGTGAACGTGTGACTATGAAACTACCTTCGACGCATAACCAACCGCTGTTGGTCCCGTTCGAATGAAATAGTACCTCCGCCCCCCTCGCGCTGATTAAAGTTGTTTGTACTCAAGGTAACAGTTATTCAATTACTTTCAAGATACTGCTATAAAAAGCAGCAATTGCTCAATTACTTTCAAATACAGGTAACAGTTATTGTGTTTTTAAGTACAATTGTTTCAAAATTTGGAATTTAAAGGTAGCAGTGTTACCCTCAAGTTAAAACAGTTCAGTCGATTTCAAGTAATCTGTAGTAGACCTCACGAGTGGAAAAAATCTGGAAAACTATCTACTTGCAACCGAACGAAAGCCTTAAAGGTACTAATCAGTATCATCCAAAGTCAGACTCCAAGTTATTCCACTTTTTTCTCCATATTTGTAGGACTAGTATTTCTTGTGGTTGATGCTATTAATCTTTTTTATGCTAGTACTATTCTCTACATGCTTAGATCACCAAGAGTTCTATGTGTACTATAATTTCGAAGGTTTATGTAGAGAATGCGAGATTCCTGATAGATAAAAGATAAATATCTTGTCGCTTTTTGATCATATGTCGAGTGGCTTTGTAGTAGTTTACGTATACATGGGCCTTGGATACACAGATATTAAACATATGTTATTCCGACGTGTGTGTGTGTGTGTGTGTGTGTGTGTGTGTGTGTGTGTGTGTGTGTGTGTGTGTGTGTGTGTGTGTGTGTGTGTGTGTGTGTGTGTGTGTGTGTGTGTGTGTGTGTGTGTGTGTGTGCATTACAAAGGCAAAGTGTATTTAGTTCCAGTTAAGCAATGTATAGCACGGTATGTGTGTATGTAAATGCGATTGCACTCACATTTAGATTAGTATTCATGGATTATTCTATATGAATTAACGAGTTCCTATCTGTCTACCGAGCAAAGTAAAATCTACTCGCGGGCTCCCATGCGCACTCGCATATACTCACACATTGTGTAAGCGTATGCGGATGTTACCCCAGATTTCATAAGCATTATATACGTGCGTGAGGATATAATGACTGGAATCAGGGGTGCAGTCGCAAAAGCCGATGGGAATTGCGTCTGTGTAAGTGAAGGATGTATCACCTCTCTCTCTCTCTCTCTCTCTCTCTCTCTCTCTCTCTCTCTCTCTCTCTCTCTCTCTCTCTCTCTCTCTCTCTCTCTCTCTCTCTCTCTGTCTCTCTGTGTGTGTGTGTGTGTGTGTGTGTGTGTGTGTGTGTGTGTGTGTGTGTGTGTGTGTTTTGAAATTCAACGTTTATTACTAAATCATCGGAAGGAACATGGAAGAGAAGCAGATAACGATATGCAGGAGTATAAGAGGAGGAAATGAATCAGAAATACGAGCTTGACATTCCAACAAGCCTTAATAATTTTCGAAATCACAGTATCAGATGCAATGAGTAACTTTATAATGAATAATAGTATGGGTTTTGGATAAGAATGGCATTCGGAAATCGGTGTTGGTGTCG
>NC_091556.1:10534345-10551845 GCF_042767895.1 Penaeus vannamei | reverse complement strand
TTGGGAGATTTGAACCTATAATTGTGTTGCTATATTTCGGTTTCTGCTGCTCTATTAATTCAGGTAAGTATTTGTTTGTACTATCCCCTATTAACTATTCTTTCTTCGATATTTTGTAGAGTTTTGTACCTGTTGATAAATTATTATTGTTTTTATGGTACAGTTTCTCTCTCTCTCTCTCTCTTTCTCTCACATATGTGTGTTGGAGGATTGCGAACGGTTTAGTTTTGAATTTGTTTATGTATTGGAGGCTTATGAAGGTTTCACTTTTGAATTTAAGTGTTGGAGGCTTGTGAACGTTTCACTTTTGAATTTAGGTGTTGGAGGCTTGCGAAGTTTTGAATTTGTTTATGTTGTAGGATTGTGAAAGATTCAGTTTTTAATTTGTTTATGTGTTGGGGGTTTGTGAACGTTTCAGTTTTGAATTTATTTGTGTTGAATACTTGTGAACATTTCAGTTTTGAATTTGTTTATATGTTGGAGGTTTGTGAATGTTTCAGTTTTGAATTTGTTTATGTGTTGGAGGTTTGTGAAAGTTTCAGTTTTGAATTTATGTTTGAGGCTTGTGAATAGTTTAGTTTTGAATTTGTTTATGTGTTGGATGCTTGTGAGTGTTTCAGTTTTGTATTTATGTGTTTGAGGCTTGTGAACGGTTCAGTTTTGAATTGTTTATATGCTGGATGCTTGTGAATGTTTCAGTTTTGAATTTGTTTATGTGTTTGAGGCTCGTGAACGGTTCAATTTTGAATTTGTTTATGTGTTGGAAGCTTGTGAATAGTTCAATTTTGAATTTGTTTGTGTTTGAGGCTTGTGAATAGTTCAGCGTTAAATTTGTTTATGTGTTGGAGGCTTGTGGGTGATTTAGTTTTGAATTTGTTTATGTGTTACAGACGTGAACGTTTCAGTTTTGAATTTGTTGATATGTTGGAGGTTTGTGAATGTTTCAGTTTTCAATGTATGTGTTGGAGGCTTGTGAACGTTTCAGCTTTAAATTTGTTTATGTGTTTAAGGCTTGTCAACGTTTCAGTTTTGAATATGTTTGTGTTGGAGGTTTCTGAATGTTTCAGTTTTGAATTTGTTTATGTGTTGGAAGCTTATGAACCTTCCAGCTTTAAATTTGTTTATGTGTTGGAGGCTTGTGGGTGATTCAATTTTGAATTTGTTTATATGTCTGAGGTTAGTGAATGTTTCAGTTTTGAACTAATTTTTGTTGGTGGGGGGGGGGGGGGTGTAGTGAATATTTCAGTTTTTAATCAGTTTGTGTTAGTGGCTCGTAAATATTTCAGTTTTGAACTAGTTTGTGTTAAAGGCTAATGAATGTCTCAGTTTTTAATTAGTTTGTGTTAGATGCTAGTGAATATTTAAGTTGTGAACTAGATTGTGTTAGAGATTAATGAATGTTTCAGTGTTGAACTAGTTTGTGTTGGAGGCTAAAGAATGTTTCAGTTTTGAACTAGTTTATGTCATAGAGAGTAGTGTATGTTTCAAGTTTGAATTAGTTCATGTTAGAGGCTAGCGAATGTTTGTTTGGAGCTAGTTTGTCTTAGAGACTAGTGTATGTTTCAGTTTTTAATTAATTTGTGTTGGAGGGTATTGAATGTTTCAGTTTTAATTAGTTTGTGTTGGGTAGTGAATGTTTCAGTTTTGAACTAGTTCATGTGTTGCAGACTAATGAATGTTTTGAACTAATTTGTGTTGCAGGCTAGTGAAAGTTTAAGTTTTGAACTAGTTTGTGTTGGAGGGTAGTGAATGTTTCAGTTTTGAACTAGTTTGTGTTGGAGGGTAGTGAATGTTTCAGTTTTGAACTAGTTTGTGTTGGAGGGTAGTGAATGTTTCAGTTTTGAACTAGTTTGTGTTGGAGGGTAGTGAATGTTTCAGTTTTGAACTAGTTTGTGTTGGAGGGTAGTGAATGTTTCAGTTTTGAACTAGTTTGTGTTGGAGGGTAGTGAATGTTTCAGTTTTGAACTAGTTTGTGTTGGAGGGTAGTGAATGTTTCAGTTTTGAACTAGTTTGTGTTGGAGGGTAGTGAATGTTTCAGTTTTGAACTAGTTTGTGTTGGAGGGTAGTGAATGTTTCAGTTTTGAACTAGTTTGTGTTGGAGGGTAGTGAATGTTTCAGTTTTGAACTAGTTTGTGTTGGAGGGTAGTGAATGTTTCAGTTTTGAACTAGTTTGTGTTGGAGGGTAGTGAATGTTTCAGTTTTGAATTAGTTTGTGTTGGAGGGTAGTGAATGTTTCAGTTTTGAACTAGTTTGTGTTGGAGGGTAGTGAATGTTTCAGTTTTGAACTAGTTTGTGTTGGAGGGTAGTGAATGTTTCAGTTTTGAACTAGTTTGTGTTGGAGGGTAGTGAATGTTTCAGTTTTGAACTAGTTTGTGTTGGAGGGTAGTGAATGTTTCAGTTTTGAACTAGTTTGTGTTGGAGGGTAGTGAATGTTTCAGTTTTGAACTAGTTTGTGTTGGAGGGTAGTGAATGTTTCAGTTTTGAACTAGTTTGTGTTGGAGGGTAGTGAATGTTTCAGTTTTGAACTAGTTTGTGTTGGAGGGTAGTGAATGTTTCAGTTTTGAACTAGTTTGTGTTGGAGGGTAGTGAATGTTTCAGTTTTAAACTAGTTTGTGTTGGAGGGTAGTGAATGTTTCAGTTTTGAACTAGTTTGTGTTGGAGGGTAGTGAATGTTTCAGTTTTGAACTAGTTTGTGTTGGAGGGTAGTGAAAGTTTCAGTTTTGAACTAGTTTGTGTTGGAGGGTAGTGAATGTTTCAGTTTTGAACTAGTTTGTGTTGGAGGGTAGTGAATGTTTCAGTTTTGAACTAGTTTGTGTTGGAGGGTAGTGAAAGTTTCAGTTTTGAACTAGTTTGTGTTGGAGGGTAGTGAATGTTTCAGTTTTGAACTAGTTTGTGTTGGAGGGTAGTGAATGTTTCAGTTTTGAACTAGTTTGTGTTGGAGGGTAGTGAATGTTTCAGTTTTGAACTAGTTTGTGTTGGAGGGTAGTGAATGTTTCAGTTTTGAACTAGTTTGTGTTGGAGGGTAGTGAATGTTTCAGTTTTGAACTAGTTTGTGTTGGAGGGTAGTGAAAGTTTCAGTTTTGAACTAGTTTGCGTTGGAGATTAGTGAATGTTTCAGTTTTGAACTAGATTATGTTGGAGGCTAATGTATGTTTCAATTTAGAAACTAGTTTGTGTTGGAGGGTAGTGAAAGTTTCAGTTTTGAACTAGATTGTGTTGGAGGGTAGTGAATGTTTCAGTTTTGAACTAGATTGTGTTGGAGGGTAGTGAATGTTTCAGTTTTGAACTAGTCCGTGGTGAAGGCTAATGTATGTTTCAATTTAGAAACTAGTTTGTGTTGGAGGGTAGTGAAATTTTCAGTTTTAAACTTGTTTGTGTTGGAGGGTAGTGAATGTTTAAATTTTGAAGTAATTTGTTTTAGAGGGTAGTGAAAGTTTCAGTTTTGAACTAGTTGTTGTTGGAGGGTAGTGAAAGTTTCAGTTTTGAACTAGTTTGTGTTGGAGGGTAGTGAATGTTTCAGTTTTCAACTAGTTTGTGTTGGAGATTAGTGAGATTCAGTTTTGAACTAGATTGTGTTGGAGGGTAGTGAATGTTTCAGTTTGAACTAGTTTGTGTTGGAGGCTAATGTTTGTTTCACTTTAGAAACTAATTTGTGTTGGAGGGTAGTGAAATTTTCAGTTTTAAACTTGTTTGTGTTGGAGATTAGTGAGATTCAGTTTTGAACTAGATTGTGTTGGAGGGTAGTGAATGTTTCAGTTTTTAATTAGTTTGTGTTGGAGGTTAGTGAATGTTTCAGTTTTGAACTAGCTTGTGTTGAAGGGTACTGGATGTTTCAGTTTTGAACTTGTTCGTGTTGGAGAGTAGTGAATGTTTCAGTTTTGAATTACTTTCTGTTGGAGGGTAGTGAATGTTTCAGTTTTGAACTAGTTTGTGTTGGAGGGTAGTGAATGTTTCAGTTTTGAACTAGTTTGTGTTGGAGGGTAGTGAATGTTTCAGTTTTGAACTAGTTTGTGTTGGAGGGTAGTGAATGTTTCAGTTTTGAACTAGTTTGTGTTGGAGGGTAGTGAATGTTTCAGTTTTGAACTAGTTTGTGTTGGAGGGTAGTGAATGTTTCAGTTTTGAACTAGTTTGTGTTGGAGGGTAGTGAATGTTTCAGTTTTGAACTAGTTTGTGTTGGAGGGTAGTGAATGTTTCAGTTTTGAACTAGTTTGTGTTGGAGGGTAGTGAATGTTTCAGTTTTGAACTAGTTTGTGTTGGAGGGTAGTGAATGTTTCAGTTTTGAACTAGTTTGTGTTGGAGGGTAGTGAATGTTTCAGTTTTGAACTAGTTTGTGTTGGAGGGTAGTGAATGTTTCAGTTTTGAACTAGTTTGTGTTGGAGGGTAGTGAATGTTTCAGTTTTGAACTAGTTTGTGTTGGAGGGTAGTGAATGTTTCAGTTTTGAACTAGTTTGTGTTGGAGGGTAGTGAATGTTTCAGTTTTGAACTAGTTTGTGTTGGAGGGTAGTGAATGTTTCAGTTTTGAACTAGTTTGTGTTGGAGGGTAGTGAATGTTTCAGTTTTGAACTAGTTTGTGTTGGAGGGTAGTGAATGTTTCAGTTTTCAACTAGTTTGTGTTGGAGGGTAGTGAATGTTTCAGTTTTGAACTAGTTTGTGTTGGAGGGTAGTGAATGTTTCAGTTTTAAACTAGTTTGTGTTAAAGGATAGTGAATGTTTCAGTTTTGAACTAGTTTATGTTGAAGGATAGTGTTTCAAATTTGAATAGTTTGTGTTGGAGGGCAGTGAATGTTTCAGTTTTGAACTAGTTTGTGTTGAAGGGTAGTGAATGTTTCAGTTTTGAACTAGTTTGTGTTCGAGACTAGTGAATGTCATAGTATTTAACTAGTTTGTGTTAGAGGATAGTGAATGTTTCAGTTTTGAACTAGTTTGTGTTGGAGGGTAGTGAATGTTTCAGTTTTGAACTAGTTTGTGTTGGAGGGTAGTGAATGTTTCAGTTTTGAACTAGTTTGTGTTGGAGGGTAGTGAATGTTTCAGTTTTGAACTAGTTTGTGTTGGAGGGTAGTGGATGTTTCAGTTTTGAACTAGTTTGTGTTGGAGGGTAGTGAATGTTTCAGTTTTGAACTAGTTTGTGTTGGAGGGTAGTGAATGTTTCAGTTTTGAACTAGTTTGTGTTGGAGGGTAGTGAATGTTTCAGTTTTGAACTAGTTTGTGTTGGAGGGTAGTGAATGTTTCAGTTTTGAACTAGTTCATGTGTTGGAGGCTAGTGAATGTTTCAGTTTTGAACTAGTTTGTGTTGGAGGGTAGTGAATGTTTCAGTTTTGAACTAGTTTGTGTTGGAGGGTAGTGAATGTTTCAGTTTTGAACTAGTTTGTGTTGGAGGGTAGTGAATGTTTCAGTTTTGAACTAGTTTGTGTTGGAGGGTAGTGAATGTTTCAGTTTTGAACTAGTTTGTGTTGGAGGGTAGTGAATGTTTCAGTTTTGAACTAGTTTGTGTTGGAGGGTAGTGAATGTTTCAGTTTTGAACTAGTTTGTGTTGGAGGCTAGTGAATGTTTCAGTTTTGAACTGGTTTGTATTGGAGGCGAGTGAATGTTTCAGTTTTGAACTAGCTTGTGTTGGAGGCTAGTGGAAGTTACAGTTTTGAACTAGTTTGTGTTGGAGGGTAGTGAATGTTTCAGTTTTGAACTTGTTTGTGTTAGAGCCTAGTCAATGTTACAGTTTTGCGTTATTTTATGTTAGAGGGTGGTGAATGTTTCAGTCTTGAACTATTTTGTGTTGGAAGCTAGTTAGTGTTTCAGTATTAATTTAGTTTATATGTTGAAGGCTAGTGAATGTTTTGAATTAGTTTGTGTTGGAGGGTAGTAAATGTTTCAGTTTTTAGTTAGTTTGTGTTGAAGGCTAGTGGATGTTTTAGTTTTGAAGTAATTTGTGTTGTAGGCTAGTGAATGTTTCAATTTTGAAGTAGTTTTTGATGGAGGGTAGTGAATGTTTCAGTTTTGAACTAGTTTGTGTTGGAGGGTAGTGAATGTTTCAGTTTTGAACTAGTTTGTGTTGGAGGGTAGTGAATGCTTCAGTTTTGAACTAATTTGTGTTGGAGGGTAGTGAATGTTTCCGTTTTTTATTAGTTTGTGTTGGAGGATAGTGAATGTTTCAGTTTTGAATTTAATTTTGTCGGAGGGTAGTAAATGTTTCAGTTTTGAATTAGTTTGTTTTGGAGGGTAGTGAGGCTAGTGAATGCTTCAGTTTATAACTAGTTTGTGGTGAAGAGTAGTGAATGTTTCAGTTTTGAATTAGTTTGTGTTGGAGGCTAATGAATGTTTCAGTTTTGAATTAGTTTGCGTTGGAGAGTAGCGAATGTTTCAGGTTTGAAATAGTTTGTGCTAGATGCTAGTGAATGTTTCGTTTTGAATTAGTTTGTGTTGGAGGGTAATGAATTTGTCAGTTTTAAGTTAGTTTATGTTTATGGGTAGTGAATGTTCCAGTTTTGAATTTGTTTGTGTTGGAGGGTAGTGAATGTTTCAGAGTAAATGTTTCAGTTTTGAATCAGTTTTTGATGGAGGGTAGTGAATATTTCAGTTTTGAATTTGTTTGTGTTGGGGGGCAGTGAATAATTCAGTTTTCAATTACTTTGTGTTGGAGGGTAATGAATTTGTCAGTTTTGAGTTAGTTTATGTTTGTGGGTAGTGAATTTTCCAGTTTTGAATTAGTTTGTGTTGGAGGGTAGTGAATGTTTCAGTTTTCAACTAGTTTGTGTTGCAGGGTAGTGAATGTTACAGTTTTGAACTTATATGTGTTAGAGGATAGCGGCAGTTTCAGTTTAGAACTAGTTCATGTGTTGGAGGTTAGTGAATGTTCCAGTTTTGAATTAGTTTGTATTGGAAGGTAGTGAATGTTTCAGTTTTCAACTGGTTTGTGTTCGAGGCTACTGAATGTTTCAGTTTTGAACTAGTTTGTGCTGGAGGGTAGTGAATGTTTTAGTTTTTGAACTAGTTTATGTGTTAGAGGCTAGTGCGTGTTCCATTGTTGATATGCTTTATGATGGAAGGTAGTGAATATTTTAGTTTTGAACTAGTTAGTGTTAGAGGCTAGTGGATGTTTCAGTTTTCAACTAGTTTGTGTTGGAGAATTGGGAATGTTTCCACTCTGAAGTAGTTTGTGTTGGAGCTTATCGAATGTTTCAGCTTTGAATGAATTTCTATTGGAGGGTAGTGAATGTTTCAGTTTTGAAATAGTATGTGTTGGAGAGTAGTGAATGTTTCAGTTTTGAACTAGTTTCTGTTGGAGGGTAGTGAATGTTTCAATTTTGAAGTAGTTTGTGTTGGAGGGTACTGAATGTTTTAATTTTGAATTAGTTTGTGTTGGAGGCTAGTGAAAGTTTCAGTTTTGAACTAGATTGTGATGGAGGCTAGTGAATGTTTCAGTTGTGTACTTGTTTGTGTTGGAGGGTACTGAATATTTCAATTTTGAACAAATTTGTTTTAAATGCCAGTGAATGCTTCAGTTTTGAACTAGTTTGTGTTAGAGGCTAGTGAATGTTTCAGTTTTGAACTATTTTGTTTTGGAGGCTAGTGAAAATTTCAGTTTTGAACTAGTTTGTGATGGAGGCTAGTGAATGTTTCAGTTGTGAACTTGTTTGTGTTAGAGCCTAGTGAATGTTACAGTTATGAATTAGTTTATATTAGAGGGTAGTGAATATTTCAGTCTTGAACTATTTTGTGTTGGAGGCTAGTGAGTTTTTCAGTATTAATTTTGTTCATATGTTGAAGGCTAGTAAATGTTTGTTTTGAATTAGTTTGTGTTGGAGGCTAGTGGATGTTTTAGTTTCGAAGTAGTTTGTGTTGTAGGCTAGTAAACATTTCAGTTTTGAACTAGTTTATGTTGGAGGCTAGTGATTGCTTCAGTTTATAACTAGTTTGTGGTGAAGGGTAGTGAATATTTCAGTGTTGAATTAGTTTGTGTTGGAGGCTAGTGAATGCTTCAGTTTTGAAACAGTTTGTGTTGGAGGATAGTGAATGTTCCAGTTTTGAATTAGTTTGTGTTGGAGTCTAGTAAATGTTTCAGTTTTCAATCAGTTTTTGTTGGAGGCTAGTGAATGTCCGTTTTGAATTTATTTGTGTTGGGGGGCAATGAATATTTCAGTTTTGAATTATTTTGTGTTGGACGGTAGTGAATGTTTCAGTATTGAATTAGTTTCTGTAGGAGGGTAGTGAATTTGTTAGTTATCAATAAGTTTATGTTTTGAAGGCTTGTGAATGCTTCAGTCTTGGACTATTTTGTGTTGGAGGCTAGTTAATGTTTGTGTTGAGTGAATGATCCAGTTTTAATTAGTTTGTGTTGGAGGGTAGTGAATGTTTCAGTTTTGAACTAGTTTGTGTTGGAGGGTAGTGAATGTTTCAGTTTTGAACTGGTTTGTGTTGGAGGGTAGTGAATGTTTCAGTTTTTGAACTAGTTCATGTGGTAGAGGCTAGTGCATGTTCCATTGTTGATCTACTTTATGTTGGAGGGTAGTGAATATTTCAGTTTTGAACTAGTTAGAGGCTAGTGGATGTTTCAGTTTTCAACTAGTTTTTGTTGGAGCCTAGTGATAGTTTCAGTTTTGGACTAGTTTGTGTTGGATAACTGGGAATGTTTTCACTCTGAAGTAGTTTGTGTTGGAGCTTATCGATGTTTCAGCTCTGAATGAATTTGTATTGGAGGATAGTGAAAGCTTGAGTTATGAATTAATTTGTGTAGGAGGGTAGTGAATGTTTCAGTTTTGAACTAGTTTGCTTTGGAAGGTAGTGAATGTTTCAGTTTTAAATTTGTTGATGGAGGGTAGCGGCTGTTTCAGTTTTGAACTAGTTCATGTGTTGGAGGGTAGTGAATGTTTCAGTTTTGAATTAGTTTCTGTTGAAGGGTAGTGAATGTTTCAGTTTTGAACTTGTTTGTGTTGGAGGGTAGTGAGTGTATCACTTTTGAACTAGTTTGTGTTGGAGGCTAGTGAATGTTTCAGTTTTAACTTAGTTTATGTTGGAGGGTAGTGAATGTTACAGTTTGGAACTATTTTGTGTTGGAGGCTAGTGAATGTTTCGGTTGTGAACTTGTTTGTGTTGGAGGCTAGTGAATGTTTCAGTTTTGAATTAGTTTATGTTAGAGAGTGGTGAATGTTTCAGTATTGAACTATTTTGTGTTGGAGGCTAGTAGTGTCTCAGTATTAATTTAGTTTGTATGTTGAATGTGAATGTTTGTTTTGAATTAGTTTGTGTTGGAGGGTAGTGAACGTTTCAGTTTTGAATTAGTTTGTGTTGGAGGGTAGCGAATGCTTCAGTTTTCAACTAGTTTGTGTTGGAGAGCAGTGAATGCTTCAGTCGAACTATTTTGTGTTGGAGGGTAGTGAACATTTCAGTTTTTTATTAGTTTTTGTTGGAGGGTAGTGAATGTTTCAGTTTTGAATTTAATTTTGTTGGAGAGTAGTATATGTTTCAGCTTTGAATTAGTTTCTGTTGAAGGGTAGTGAATGTTTCAGTTTTGAACTTGTTTGTGTTGGAGGGTAGTGAGTGTATCACTTTTGAACTAGTTTGTGTTGGAGGCTAGTGAATGTTTCAGTTTTAACTTAGTTTATGTTGGAGGGTAGTGAATGTTACAGTTTGGAACTATTTTGTGTTGGAGGCTAGTGAATGTTTCGGTTGTGAACTTGTTTGTGTTGGAGGCTAGTGAATGTTTCAGTTTTGAATTAGTTTATGTTAGAGAGTGGTGAATGTTTCAGTATTGAACTATTTTGTGTTGGAGGCTAGTAGTGTCTCAGTATTAATTTAGTTTGTATGTTGAATGTGAATGTTTGTTTTGATTTAGTTTGTGTTGGAGGGTAGTGAATATTTGTTTATAATTAGTTTTTGTCGGAAGGTAGTGAAAGTTCAGTTTTAAACTAATTAGTGTTGGAGGGTATTGAATGTTTCAGTTTTGAATTACTTTCTGTCGGATGGTACTCAATGTTTCAGTTTTGAACTAGTTTGTGTTGGACGGTAGTGAATGTCTCAGTTTTGAACTAGTTTGTGTTAGAGGCTAGTGAATACTTTAGTTTTAAACAAGTTTGTGTTGGAGGGTAGTGAATGTTTCAGTTGTGAACTTGTTTGTGTTAGAGGCTAGTGAATGTTACAGTTTTTAATTAGTTTATGTTAGAGGGTGGTGAATGTTTCAATCTTGAACTATTTTGTGTTGGAGGCTAGTGAGTGCCTCATTATTAAATTAGTTTATATGTTGAAAGCTAGTGAATGTTTGTTTTGAATTAGTTTGTGTTGGAGGGTAGTGAATGTTTCAATTTTGAATTAGTTTGTGTTGGAGGGCAGTGACTATTTCAGTTTTTTATTCTTGTTGGAGTGAATGTTTCAATTTTGAATTTTATTTTGTTGGAGGGTAATAAATGTTTCAGCTTTGAATTAGTTTGTGTTGGAGGGTAGTGAATGTTCCAGTTTTGAATTAATTTGTTTTGGAGGGTAGTGAACGGTTTAGTTTTGAATTAGTTTATTTTGGAGGCTACTGAATGTTTCAGTATTCAGTTAGTTTATATGTTGAAGGCTAGTGAATGCTTGAGTTTTCAACGTTTGTGTTGGAGGGTAGTAAATGTTTCAGTATTCAATTAGTTTATGTTAAAGGCTAGTGGTTTCATTTTATAATTTGTTTGTGTTGGAGGGTAGTGATTGTGATAGTTTTGAATTAATTCATGTGTTGAAAGCTAGTGAATGTTTCAGTATTCAATTTGTTTATGTGTTGAAGGCTAGTGAATGTTTCAGTTTTGAATTAGTTTGTATTGGAGGGTAACGAATGTTTCAGTATTCAATGTTTATGTGTTGAAGGCTAGTGGTTGTTTCATTTTATAATTAGTTTGTGTTGGAGTGTAGTGAATGTTTCAGTTGTGAACTTGTTTGTGTTAGAGGCTAGTGAATGTTACAGTTTTGAATTAGTTTATGTTAGAGGGTGGTGAATGTTTCAGTTTTGAATTAGTTTGTGTTGTAGGGTAGTAAATGCTTCAGTCGAACTATTTTGTGTTGGAGGGTAGTGAATATTTCAGTTTTGTATTACTTCTTGTTGGAGTGAATGTTTCAGTTTTGAATTTAATTTTGTTGGAGGGTAGTAATTGAATTAGTTTGTTTTGGATGTCAGTGAATGTTTCAGTTTTGAATTAGTTTGTGTTGGAGGCTAGTGAATGTTTCAATTTTGAATTAGTTTGTGTTGGAAGCTAGTGAATGTTTGTTTTTAATTAATTTGTGTTGGAGGGTAGTGAATGTTTTAGTTTTGAATTAGTTCATATTTTGAATTATTTTATTTTGGAGGGTAATGAATGTTTCAGTTTTGAATTAGTTTGTAATTGGAGGGTAGCGAATGTTTCAGTTTTGAACTAGTTTGTGTTAGAAGCTAGTGAATGTTTCAGTTTTAAACTATGTGTTGTTGGGTAGTGAATGTTTCGCTTTGAATTAGTTTGTGTTGGAGGCTAGTAAATGTTTCAGTTTTGAATTAGTTTGTGTTGGAGAGTAATGAATGTTTCAGTATTGTACTAGTTTGTGTTGGAGGGTAGTGAATGTTTCAGTTTTAAATTAATTTGTGGCTGAGGCTAGTGAATGTTTGTTTTGAATTAATTTGTGTTGGAGGGCAGTGAATGTGTCAGTTTTGAATTAATTTGTGTTGGAGGCTAGTAAATCTTTCAGTTTTGAATTAATTTGTGTTGGAGGGTAGTGAACGGTTTAGTTTTGAATTAGTTTATTTTGGAGGGTAATGAATGTTTCAGTTTTGAACTGGTTTATTTTGGAGGCTAGTGAATGTTTTAGTTTTGAACTAGTTTGTGTTGGAGGGTAGTGATTGTGACAGTTTTGAATTAGACCATGTGTTGACGGCTAGTGAATGTTTCAGTATTCAATTTATGTGCTGAAGGCTAGTGAATGTTTCAGTTTTGAATTAGTTTGTGTTGGAGGGTAGTGAATGTTTCAGTATTGAATCAGTTTATGTGTTGAAGGCTAGTGGTTTCATTTTATAATTAGTTTGTGTTGGGGGGTAGTGAATGTGTTAGGTTTGAATTAGTTAATGTGTTGAAGGCTAGTGAATGTTTCAGTTTTGAATTAGTTTGTGCTGGAGGCTAGTGAATGTTTCAGTTTTGAACTAGTTTGTGTTAGAGGGTAGTGAATGCCTCAGTCTTGAACTAGTCTGTGTTGGAGGATAGTGAATGTATCGATTTTGAGTTAGTTTGTGTTGGAGGGTAGTGAATGTTTTAGTTTTTAATTAGTTCATGTTGGAGGTTAGTGAATGTTTCAGTTTTGAGTTAGTTTGTGTTGGAGGGTAAATGTTTCAGTTTTGAATTAGTTTGTATGGGAGGGTAGTGAATGTTTCAGCTTTCAGTTAGTGTTGGAGGCTAGTGAATTTTTGTTTTGAATTAGTCTGTGTTAGAGGCTAGTGAATGCTTTAGTTTTTAGTTAGTTTGTTTTGGAGCGTAGTGAATGTTTCAGTTTTGAACTAGTTTGTGTTGGAGGATAGTGAATGCTTCAGTTTTGAACTAGTTTTGTGTTGGAGGGTAGTGAATGGTTCAGTTTTGAACTAGTTTGTGTTGGAGGGTAGTGAATGATTCAGTTTTGAATTAATTTGTATTGGAGGGTAATGAGTGATTTAGTTTTAAACTAGTTTGTGTTGGAGGGTAGTGAATGTTTCAGTTTTGAACTAGTCTGAGTTGGCAGATATTTCATAGTATAATTAGTTTATATTTTATTGGCTATTTAGTAAATGTTTTGGTCCTACATTAGTTTTCTTGTTCGGTGAATACTTAGTGCTGTAATACTTTTTTGTGAATATTTACATTTTACTAAATCTTGTTAATGCTTCAGCGTTGTTTGTGAATAGTTAGTAATTACTTTATATGGCGGTGGCTAGCGTTTAGGTGTTGGATTATATTGCATGGTGGTTGCTAGCTAGTTGATGTTTTGATGCTATATAGGGTTTTTACTCGTATGCTTGATGGCTCCGTATTAGTTTGTGTTGGTTGACGAGTTAATATTTCGGCGCTGCATGTTTATGTGTTTGTGTCTAGTTCGTGTTTAGGTGTTTTATTTCTTTATCAGCTGGTTCGTATTTTGGACATGTATCGTAAGTTATTTCAGTTCGATGGTGTATTGGTGGCTAATAGTTACTTTTCTGGTGTATGATTCCATGTAGTGATACTATATAATGTTCTGGTTTTGCATTTATATATTTGTTTTCCTGGCTATTTAGTGCAATATTAGGTTGTGTTGATGCCTAATTAATGTTTTGGCTATGTATTGTTTCGTGCATTGTTCGCATATTTTTAACGCACTAGTTTACGTGTTGCTGCCTAATGAGTCTGTATTGTTTTGTATGTTGATGGTTAGTTACTGTTTCAGTTCTCTAATATTTTTTGTTGGCTAATTATTATTGTTTGAGCACTGTATTAGGCGTTGTTGGCAAGTTGGTTCAGTATTGCTTTAAGAGTTGGTAGCTTTTTAGACAGTGTTTTGGTGGCTAGTTTTCTAAAGTTTTGTGGCCATAATAGCTCATATGTGGCAAGTCAGAGAAAGGTTGGTGTTAGACTATATTTAGATATGTTTTCTCTTTTTTTACGTGTTGATATAATATACGTTTTACCTCTATTTTTAGGTATTGTTGGCTATTTAGCGTTGTATAGATTTATATATTCTGCATTAGTTAATGTGTCTGTCTTGTATTAATCCACATGATAACTCAGTGTTTCAGTACTGCAAGTTTTTTTTTAATGAATAGTTTCTTAATCTTTCAACGTTCCTTTATTTGTGTGATGTTGGCTAGTTGATGTTTCAGTTCTGTACCAGTGTAGATGGTCGAAGCTTGTTCGTTTATAATTATGTTTATGAATAGGTGACCAGTTAAGTAACCTGTCTTTGTAGGGAATGATGGCTAGTTTGTTAACATTTTGATGCTAGTTATTGTGTTCGCAAGAAGGAAGTTAATGTTTTGGTGCTGTGTTAACCTGTACGCTGGATAATTTGTTAGTATATCAGTTTATAGGTTAGCAACGTAAGTGTTAATTGATATTCAGTTAGTTTCAGTGCTTAGTTGATTTTACATTTAGGTAACTAATAAGACAGTGACTGAATCCCATTATGGCAAGATAATGTTTCAGTGGTTTATTAGCACATGGTGATGTCTAGTTACTTACAGTTTCTGCAGTCTTGGTCTATGTGGTGGTGGCTGGTAGATAGATAGTCTTGCGCTGTTGTTCATATTTTGGTGTCTTGTTGATATTTGTGTGCTGTATGGGGTTATGTTTTTTTTTTTCTGTGTGCATGTTACTGGATATTTTATGTTACGATGTTGTATCAGTTTACATGTTGGTGACTGCTTCACTAAGGTTTCGTTTCCAGTTTCGTTAGTGATTTTTGGCTAACGAGGTTGTTTTGGTGCTGCGTTATTTAATGTGTAGGGTAGTTTCAGTTCTGTATGAGTTTATGTATTGGCAGCTAGTTCGTGTTTCGGTTCTGTAAGGTTTTGTGTTGGGTAATCATTTAATGGTTCAATTTTATAGTTTCTAATCTGAAACAGGCCACACACACACACACACACACACACACACACACACACACACACACACACACACACACACACACACACACACACACACACACACACACACACGGTATTATTGAAAATGCAACCCCACACCTAATTTAAAGAATATGAGCTTACCAAGTGGCAGAACACATCATTCTATGAAAGTTTTCTTTTATACCATTTTCTGCGCAAATTTATTATAACGGTTATAGAGGGTATAAAATCCACGATTTCCATGGACCCCAGTAACCTTTCATCTCCAGCGCCGCGACAAAATGACAAAAAGTCGTTATGGGCGACAGAAAATCGGACGGATTTGTAGCGGATGGTGTATGCGCGGGAAATCAAATGAGCCAATTAGATTCGTGCGTGAACGTGACGTGAACATAGACACTCAGTAGAACCAATCGAATATGGAATAGATCATCACGTGACAATAGAATATTGGCCTAGGAGAAGACATTTGAAATTCAAATCAGTTCCATCAAGGTTAGACAGTGTGTAGGTTGTGAGAACAATGATATCGATTTCATCGCGAAATATCACCGAAATAACGAAGCAAGCTTACTAAATCTACGAGATCACGGTGAAGTACGATACCTGCACTATAAGACACCGTATCATTACAGAAATGACAGACACCAGTAGGTTTGTGGTGCATGGAAAAGGGTCCAAAATCAAAACGAAGAGATCAGTATAACTTTACTGTAATTCCCACCAACATCGGCCTGGATTACCCCGACGATCCCAGTGACCAGCAGTCTGGCCCGTCTGAAGTTAACGGTTTAAGGTAAGATGTTAAAACTGTTTTTGTGTCTAGGCTCTCTCCTACCGGAACATACGAGGTGAAGATTTTGCAGACTAGGTGGAAGGGGGTATAAGGGAGCGAAGCCACCTATATCTACTGAAGAGGTGTCTGATACCTGGTTTGCCCGGGCTCTCTCCTGCCGGAACATACAAGGTGAAGATTTTGTAGGCCATACCCTGAAAGGGTGTGTAAAGGGGCAGAGCCCCCTATACAATCCGAAAATGTGTTAGTATACTCTGCTTGCTATTATTCTTACCGATATTTCTTGAAATTCCCTGATATATAGGTCTATCATGCCCTCCCTAGCTATCGAGACCGAAATCATAGTTATGCTTCGTTTACAAAGAAATTGAGTGTTAGCTTCGTTCAAAACACGACGAAAGCCATTGGAAAATGATGCTATTCACCCAAACAACGGTGCGGGGTTGCATTTCCAAATTCCCATAGACACAAAATGCACACACACACACACACACACACACACACACACACACACACACACACACACACACACACACACACACACACACACACACACACACACACACACACACACATGTATCTGTATGTGGACCTGTGTGTGTGTGTGTGTGTGTGTGTACATATATATATATATATATATATATATATATATATATATATATATATATATATATATATATATATATATATATATATATGCTGTATTCGTCTATGTTTCGGTGGACAATTCATATTCCAGTGGTACTTGTTTGTATATTATGGGCTAGATTGGTAGTGTTTTGATGCTGCATGATTTTTTGTATTAATGGCTCCTTCGGTAATGTTATAGTTTTGTATTAGTTTATAATTATGTTAATGGCTAGTTAATATATTAATGCTGCATGGTTTCGTGATTTTTAGCTTGTTTATGTTATGGTGCTTTATTGATTTATGTGTTGGCAATTAGTTAATACTTTGGTGCTACATTCTTTTGTGTTGGTTGCCAGTTAATGTTTTGCGTATCTATTGGTTCATGTGCTTGTTGGAAAGACATTATGTTTTAATAAGTTGGTGGCTAGGTATTTGATGTTTCGGTGCTGTATTAGTATATGTACTAGTGGCTAGTTAATACGTGCTTCACGCTTGCATTAGTTTCCATATTGGTGGCTAGTTAATGCTTCGTAGATATATTAGTTTCTGTAGTGGTAGGTAGGTAGTTTATGTGTAAATTCTGTATGTTTATTTGTTGATCTGAGTTCATCTATGCGTTGGTGACTAATAATTGAATGTTTTGGTATAGTATTCATTTATGTGTAGCGAGGTAATATTATAGATTCTGGAGTTGTTTATGTTTTGGTTGCTAGTTACTGTTTCAGTGTAGCTTTTGCATAATATTGACTGGTTAGATAATGTTTGGATGTTATATTAATGTGTCGTTAGTGTTTTGTTGATTTAGTTTTATTTTCCTGTCGGTGGCTAGATGTAAATATTTTGATGTTTAGTGAGTGGTGATTGCAGTAATATCTAGTTATTTTGTGGAGCTCGGTCCGTCAGTTGTACATATATTAATGGATAAATTTTATTAGCATATTTGACTAACCACGTGATTTTTTTAAGGAATTAACCAACTAGTTAATTTAGTTTAAGCTTCTGTGACAGTTTCAACAAAAAATCAAATATTATTCCCCTGGTTATGATATTTCTAATGTTTTGACGAGTGCTTTAGTAAGTAGCTAACAGCATCAACTGTATTAAATGTCTGCCTGTAGTTGTCAATGATTCTGTAGTTGAATTTGTGTCTTTGTTGCAGTTTCACGCGTCCTGTTCGCTTTGTCCTGTGATTTGACGTTTTATTGTGTCTTTGTGTGCTATTGTTTTGCTGTTGTATGTGTACTCGTTTCATGTAGCTGTTGTCTGCATATGCCCTTGTCTGTTTATGTCGTTGGCCAGTTTGTTCCCAACTGTTGTCTCGGACATTTTTCTTATGATTTCATGAGACTGGTATTGTGTACATGTGATAACATTTAATGGGTTTGGAGTTTCTATCTGTATCAACATGCATTAACATTCAAGATAGTGTTTTCCCCTAGTTTCCCCTGTACTGCTTAATTGTGCAGTTTTGTGTTGCCTTGTAAACATTTATTGTTCTGATATTCTTGTTTATTAAATGTAGA
>NC_091556.1:10509345-10511845 GCF_042767895.1 Penaeus vannamei | reverse complement strand
TACTCACGTGTCCAGAGTCACAAGGAACAAAGAAGTAACTCTTTGTCAAGTGTCACTTAGACAAACACAACCTGAAGGCACGACAACTGAAGCTCTTGTGGTGTATCTGAGGGAGCCGAGGAAAAATGGAGGTTGAAGAGCAGGTGTCGAGGTCGGTTAGCAGGTGTTCGTGGGAGGTGTCTGTTGCCACACCATTTGTGTGATATAGGAGAGCGAGGGAGAAGACAATGTGCTTTCTTAGCTTAGCGTAATTTAGCATTTCTTTGTTTATGCTACATCTAAGGCTACTAGAATATGTTAAGCATAATGTATGGTATATCTTTACGTTTACTCAAAGAATTCTAAGATTCATTTTAGCAATTTCATTTTACAACACGTCATTTGCAGGCATTTTGACGTAACGTCTTGCAAAGAAAATTTACTTGTACTTTTACTTCTTTAATGCAGATCTTATTTCAGCTGGATATTCTAGAGGTAGCGTTATAAGATCTACAAACAAAACAACGAGTTTAATTTCTTCTTTATATATCTCAAATCAACCACTGATATGGTATCATGAGATGTAAATCGATTTTTTACGTATGTCCCATGATGTACATTTTACATCAACATTAATATATTCCAAAAAATACATGATAAAGAATTCGCAAATTGTTGACTACGCATGCGTTTTTCCTAAAGGAAATTCTCTCATTAAGAAATCAATTAATCCTGCAAAACAAAATTTATATTTTCGTTGGCCTAATCACGTCTCATCATATCCTACCCTAACGACCTGATTGGTAACTAGCACGATTTTAGGCAAGTGTTGGCAGTGATGACCGTTAGTGGAAAACAGTTGTTCTCGAATATTCTTCCGTCACTGAGTGAAGGACACGTGATCAGGTATCAATTTATTTGATATTTGGTTTTCTCACGTGTAAAATTTTCTCTCTCTCTCTCTCATTGTTGTAAGAAAAAGGCGTCAATTAGGTATGGAGCTCTTTGAAGGCGTCTTGAAACGCTAGACGTCTTGTCCCATGCTTTGATGAGACTGTAGGGCAGAAATCGTGTCTGCGAAGATTCTCACCACCCTGTCAGAGTCGTGTAGATGTCCACTACTGTGATCCTGCAAAAGTGCATATCCAACCCTGTAGAGACATGAAGCATTTGTCTGAAGAATGGTAGGCAGGTCTGGATTAAATGGAGCAAAAATTGGTGCACTGGATATCATCTTGACAGCGAAAAGCCGCTTCATGGGCCGGTGTCCATAAGAATGTCCTTTTGGAAGTAATCAAAGTATGAAGCGGCTTCACTGTGGCAGATGTGTATGGCATAAATTTAGCCAACTGATTCATCACAGCAATGAACAGTTCGTAGGGAAGGGAAGTTCTCTGATTGCACCAACTTTGCTGCAAACATCGGCTCTGGGAAATCTTGCGGTATAATGGCCAACTCTTGGCTGTGGCCATATGACAAGTGGAGTCTGGATGTCCTCGTGAACTCGACTCCAGGCAGGGTATGTTCACTTGCCTAACCTAAGAATAGCTGGAGCCATATCTGAATCATCACCTGTCAAGGTCAGAGTTGGCGAGGGAGGCTGTAGACTCTAGGTGTTGCTGGCCAATCACACTGACGGCAGCACCTGTGTCGGGCATCATCAGCTGTTGTGGTCATATTACTATGCATGATGAGTGCACTGACGGGTTGTGACATCTTGGCATTGAAGAAAATGGGAAAGCTAACACGAGGACAATCATTTTGACCCGTCTGGAGGCTGGCAAAAACAGATGGTGCTTTATAAGAAGAGCTCCATGTTTATAGATCTGGTGTCTTTTCTTCTTCTGCAACTTGCAACACGAATCATAGTGGCTAAAACAAAAACAAAGGCGACAGTGAGTCTTGCTAGCAGCCATGATACATACTTTGAGTAGCTGGGCACTGTCTTGCATCATGCTGCACACTACTGGCAATCATAGGACCGGTATGTTGCCACGATGTCTTGGAGAGAGCAGGAAGCATCCAAGGAAATGATGTGCTGGACTAGCTCTTCATCCCTTGTGCCCATAAGGATCACCATCTTCAACTGGGCCTCTTCACAGACAGATGAATATCCAAGGCAAATGTCACCTTCGTATGTAACACGTCTGAGACATAACCAGTAATCAACAAATGCCTTGCCTTCCATTTGCTTGCACCTGAGCAGCTCTCTCCGGCGTATGACCTCATAACATACTCCCTTGATGTGCGCCTGCAGAATATCCGCATTGTATGCTCTAATACATGAGTTTCTAGGGGAAACGCAGATTCAGAGGCGAACACACTACTGCATGAATTTCACCCTGAAATGCCCAAGGATAACTATGCAAAATTTCTATTGTCTATTTTCTCAAAGAAAAAGCATGGTAAAACATTTTGTGACAACTATTTCATTGACTTTTAGTGCTTTATCCATTGAACAAAAGGATTGTTCATTAAAACTATGAATTATGATTACTCCTCAATCCCCGATCCGATTTTG
>NC_091556.1:10461456-10491456 GCF_042767895.1 Penaeus vannamei | reverse complement strand
ATGATTCTGTAGGCTCTGCACTCCTGATTTGGCAAAGGCTTAAAAATCTCTCCCAGATGTATTCAGGAAGATAAGACCTTTGTGTAGTTTTACATTGATAAAAAAATGCCAGAGGATGACAAGCTCTTTTCTTGCCAGAATACACTTGTTAGAGGTTTATTGGTCTCTGTAGGAACATGGAGGCCAAGGCATTTAAATTTACTAGCATGTATACAAATTTGGAGAAACAATTGTAGCCTTCAGCTCTCTTTTTTTTTTTTTTTTTTTCTTTTTTTTTTTTGTCAAATGGTGTTGTTTCAATGTGTTCTTTATGGCCATGACCTTTATTTTTATCTATTGTCATGGGGTCCTAATTGGAATATTTACTGAAAATAGTTCAAGTGGCATATGTAATAATTGCCCTTTTTGCTCTTATTCCTTAGTTTAAAAAGCTTGAAAATCAACATTTACGGCAGCATCTAGTAAAAGAAAGAAAGAAAGAAAAAACTGACTTTTGATTTGCGGCTCCATGTATTACAACATTATTACTATATGCGCCTTATTGATAGTTATGAAATTCTGAGAATTGAAAACATGTCTTGAATAGGTTATTTAAAAAAGCCATAAGTAATGATTGTTTTGGTGAAAATAGCCTGGGTTTGAGATGATTTTATCTCCTGTCATTATTGATTTTAATTTGTAGACCTGCAGAGTAAGCTAAACACAACTAGTTTATACAAAAGTTTTAGTAATTTAAAAAAACCATATCAGGTGTGCAGGTAAATGTTCTTTTTTAAGGTTTACCAGTAAATTCTAGATGAACTCAGGTTTTAGTTAATTTAAATTTTCCTTTTATTGTTTAGTTAGAAAAAATATTGTCATTGTCATATTTGCATGGATGCTTATTTCCTTTAATGTTGTATTAGGCAAAAGATAATAAGATAATTCCTAAGCTTCTATTTATCCCCAAGAATACTTGCCAGAACAGGCAAAGGTGAAATGGACTTCACAGTATTATTGTGTATACTGTAAGAATGGAAGGTTGATGTTTATTTTTATCTGTATTTATTTTAAGGATAGACCAGGGATTATTTATTTCTTTATATTTTTTATTATTATTATTAGTTTCTTTTTCTGATTTTTAGAAAATCATATATTCTTTGTTTTACTGGTTTTGTCAGATATACTCAACCACATGCCGCTGGGAGTGGCATGTGCATACATGCCATGCCCACTGTGTGTTTAATTTAGCAATTGTTTTTACACATTGATGGCTCCACAAGTACTAAGTCACCAATGAGCCAGTGCCAAAAACTACATCTCACCTCTTTACCCTTATCCTTGATGTTCGATAATATTTTCTTGTATTTGATATTGCTGTTAGTAATGTCAATAACACTATAATGATTATGATGTTAACATGAAAATAACAGTATCAATATTGATAGCATTAGTAAAATTAGCTTTTTCCCACAAACTCGAGGAAAGGTGAAATTTTGTGAGGTCGCAAGGTCTACTGACTCTTTTGTGACTAAGCACTGGGAGAGCCATCTATGTGCAGGAATTTAACAAAACAATATTAAAGTGAACACTACATTTTCCTAGGAGCATTGGGTTAATTTGCTCAGTTTTACTATACTGTTCACTTAGTGTTTAGCATGAATAGATAAGGTTATAGATATATTGTTCTGAAGATAAGAGATCTTTAAACCTCCTCTTACCAAAATTGAATAGTTTCATTCAGAATAAACAGGGAGATCTTTTGACTTTATACCCATTACAGGCTAAGATATTCATCATGTTATGAGTGCTAAAACAGTTTTCAGACTATTGTAGTATTGAAAATACAGAAACATTATTGTAGATACATATAAGGAAGAAATATCTTGCTAGTGACAACACATGAGTCGCAAAAGGTTAATCTTGAGCTTTAATGTGAGTTCATCAATATGTTAATGAGAGCAATAATGGCTTGTGGGTAATGTCTGACGAATTCTAACTGCTTGTGCAGTTTTTGTAAAATGAAAAAGGTTTTTGATATTAAAATGTAATGAATTTTGACAGTTAATGTTATGAAAACTTGATTAACAATTTTATGATGCTACTTGATTAAAGAAATCATGTCATATCTCACTGGATGATAATATCATAATAATGATGTTAATAAGTGATTATGATAATTGTAATGTTTGGAATGTTAATGCTGTAATGATGGGAGGGCTTACCCTGTCGACTATAACTTTAGTTTATTAATTTTATGTACACATAGATGGCCTCAGAAGTTCTTTGTCACAAAGAAGTCAATTCTGCACTGCATTGAATCTCAGGAAGATATTTAGAACACCCTGGCCGCTAGTGTACTCTTAGTTCACCAAGTCTTTTTAGAGAGAAAAAAAGAAAAAAGGATTATTAATCCACTGATATCATGTGTACATGAACACATGCCTTGTTCACAAGGTTTTATTTAATTTGTCATGTGTATGCATGAATGGCTCCAGAATTGCTTTGTTGCCAAGGAGTTACAAGGTCACTTTTTAACCCATTGGTTGTGGTATTATGCAATATGGCGCGTAATTCCCTAATTTTATTTATTTTCAACTCGGGTGGCGTATGGGACCGCACTTGAGTGTGCGTGCGCGTAGTGGTGCTGCCTTCCCTCTTTCGCGCAAATATTTTGTTTACTTAACCCACCCGCGCCGGGGTACATTTTGTAGCCAAAATTTAAAAAATCCGGGAAGCTACAAAATCGGCGGGCGGAGCTTCCCCGGAGTCTGTCTGCCCGCCCGGCCGCCCGCCGCTTTTGCCGCGTAGCACGGCTCCGAGACAGCATCGCACTGGCGGGCAGCCCAAAACTGTTTATTTTTTCCCTGTGTCTCATATATGTGACACCCGGGACGAATGGGTTAAATCAGAAAAAATAAGTATGCAAAAATTTGCAAAAACCCTTGCAAACATGCAAACATATGTAAATGCGCTCAAAAAGAGTGGTGGGCGTGGTTTTAGCACGCGCAATAGGCGAAGAACTCATTTGGCGGTAAACAGCCCATTGCACACGTGGGCCCGGGGTTGGTGGGCCTGGGCCCTGTAAGGCCACAAGGGGAATGCCAGCTTGGCGGCTGATATTCCCTGGCCCACTCAGCTCCCATGCCGCGCGGCCGCCCGCTGCTCGAAGGGGATCAGCTATCAATTGCACGGTGCATCATATGATGCCATCCGCAGCCAGTGGGTTAACACATTCTTTGAATTTTTGGAGAAACAATTATTGTTTTTATAATAATAAATACTGTTATTGCTAGTAATGATGATAATGTTACCAATGATAATCATGGTATTTCATATTGAGACTTTTGTCAGGAAAATTGAAAAGGGATAAATACAGAGGTCAGGTTGTCTTGTTAATTGACTTCTTGTTGCCTAAGGATTTGGGAAATCATCATTGTGGAAATCAGATTTATAGAAAAAAAAAAAAAACATCAGTGGAGATTGCTTGTACCCAGCACCCAATAGGTCAAGTGAATGTGATTAAAATTTTAAATTATTTTCAGATATTTTTTTTGTAATATTGATGAATTTGTCCTTTTCTGTCATAGTTGATACATATCATATTTTATATATATCCTGTAATTGGGAAAGTATGTATCACAAGGTATTGCAGTTGGGAACACAAATTTTGTGTTTGCTTTTGCCTTTGTACCTTTGGCACTTTGGCAAAGGCCAACAATCCTTCATAAGAAAAAAAATGTACGCTGATTATCTTTGTGCTATATGCTTGTACAACCATCTGAAGGTTTACAATGTTCAGATTCATTAATGGCTTTTTTTCACTTTGTTCGTTACCCCTGGCTCCTTGATGCTCATACTTCTATTGTTTGGATGGGTCTGAAAGTTGCTGCATATCAAAAATGTATTTAAGACAGTAGCTACAAATTACTGTTACAATAGCTGAAAATTGAATAGAATAAAGAATTATTCCAAGGTATTAATAGTTCAGTGTATATTTAAGAGCAAGTTAAAATATCTGGGCTCACTTAACCCTGTTGTACCATTCCTCAAAGCAGTTGATGTCAGTTGAAGTGTAAGAGCATGCATATCCAAACATGTTCTCAAACCAATTGCCTGAAAATGCATTTATTAGAGGATTTGTTAATTTGAACTTCATGGGAAACACAAGCATCAATCGATATACTCACATTAATGCACAACAATCTTGAGATTGTCAGGCTTTAATGTGAACATATCAATTCATATGTTACAGAGGGAGAGATTAAAGTAACAAAACAATTGATAAACACGTTTTCAAGCAATAGGTCTTGAGAACACCTTAGGATCTGCATGTCCTCATATGTAGTCCATACTTTTCATCAAAGGATTACTCTATATGTGGCGACTTTTATCCTCCACCTCAGTCCTGATTATTGATTTAATTGCTTCTAGATTAGAAGTGAAAGATTGTGTGCTCTGTTTTGATAAAGGATATTCTCAGATAGGTAGGATCTGGGAGCTTTTACGGGAAAATTCATCTCTAAGCAGGTTTAAAAATTAATATTCTGTAATATCTTAAGTCATTTGATATTGGGAGGCTGTAAGTGTATGAAGCAGTATGGCATCTGACTTTTTTGTCATGTTTAATGCAACTTAAAGGATATAGTGAGTCCAATGCAAAGTATCAAGACAATCCTGAAGCCAGCACTTGGGACAGTAATGTGGCTATCAGTATTTTGGGTGCAACAGGTTATGAAAACCTTATATGAATACAAGAATATATATAGAATGTAACCATTATTATGTTATGGTAGTGAACAAGTTTTAAATTAGATTTTAAGATTTCATGAAGAGAGACTAAATTTAACTTGACAATCCGAGATGGCATTTTGCATACATGCCATGTCTACTGCTTTGATTTTATTGTGTTTGTACATACATGGCTCTCCAAGACCTCAGTCCCCAAGAGTTTATTTACTATTACCTACCTGTCATGCCTTTTTTCTCTTCACCTTGAATTTTAGAAAGCTCTAAGAATGTTTGTAGTTTTGGTATATTAATGATGTGATAATATGCCAATAATAATGATAATGGTATTGATAGTATTAGCATAAAAAAAACCTGATAATGCAAAGAGGTGAGGTCAGGTAGGCCTACCACTTACTCCATGATGACTTTGTGCTTGTGGAGCCATTCATGTGTTCACAAAATTCACAAACAAAAATGTTATGTACAATGCATGTACTTGGTAGAAGGTATAACTTTTGAAGTGACAGTATTTTAATTATTTTTTAGGTTGCACATATTAAACAGTACATAGGAAGTTACTTGTATTAAACAATACCTAATAAAAAACTTAAAAATAATGATTTTGTATCTTTTAAAAAAAGATATGTATTTATGAAAAGTGGAAATTGATACATTTATTCTACCTTTGTTAAAAATTTATAGGAATAGTTTTGTATTTTTTTTCAAATTAATGAAAAAGGTATTGACCTTAAATTTTATGTTACATTTTAAGTTAACAGTAATTCTATAAACTTAGTTCATTGCATGCATTAAGCATTTCCTAGGTAATAACATTTTTCAAAGTAATGATTTTGATGTATCTTCCAAAATTATTTGAGTGCTTTAATAGCATAGGAATAGCTATTCATTCTCATTTGGGACATATAGAATTAACAATTGGTACATTATTAATTGATATTTTTTGTTCCTCATAGGACAGAGTGGATGTATGGTTAGGACTGTGGCATCTGGTCGCGCCACTGGGTGAGGGAAAAGGGCCGCGCCGGTGCCGCACGACAGCGCTATGACCATCGCAATGATAGCCAATCAGGACCCACAGGAGGGCCCACCAAATACCCCACCTCAGGTATGAATATGTTTTATATTTTTATGCTTAGTTGAGAGTGAAACTTTCATACAAATGATTGTGGATTCATGATGTTTTCAGTGTATCAGTCAGGAATAGCAAGTGAGTTATAATGAGGCTTTAAAAATATAGCTGATTATTCACACTGTATGCTATGTGAATGACGTGAGAATTAAATAATCTAGAGAATTATAATCATAGTCTGGATCAACATAATTTGTTTTCTGAAATAGTTTGACATTAAAAGCAATGCCCATAATTTACAGGGAGGGGATGGAGAAGTGCTGGGTGAGGGGGAAGGGGAGGAGATGGGAGCAGGTGAACCAGACTTTCCACTGGCTGCATTGGCTCGGCTAGATGAGATGATCCATCGGCAAAGATGGGTTGTACCAGTCTTGCCAAAGTGCGAGTTGGAGCTGCTCTTGGATGCCTCCATTGATTTGTGCACCCGTGGTAAGTATCATTGGTGTTTTGAAAAAATATCTTGTATGGGAAAAAGAAATTAATTGCAAAAGTATATATAGAATTTAGTATTGGTATTAAACCCAGATTTTTGTTTTGTTTTCCTTCCTGTAAGTTTGTTTAAGAATTAACTGAGAGAGAAGTTGTAAACCAACCCATCTTAGTCATTTCTTGATTTGAATTGATTTGTGTGAGGTTAAAGATGTTATTACAGTGTATAATAAATTTTTATTAGGTTTGGACACAAGAAGTGAAGCATGCCAGAGGTTCTTCCGTGAGGGTCTTACTATCTCATTCACTAAAATTCTTACGGATGAAGCAGTTAATAGTTGGAAATTTGAAATTCATGTAAGTATTATATCATTATTATTGTTGATGTTGTTATATGTATGTATTTTTTTTTTGGGGGGGGGCATTGTTTTATATAAATATATATATATATATATATATATATATATATATATATATATATATTATATATATATTATATACATATTATATATACATTTATATACATTTATATACATTATATATATATTATGTATATATTATATATATTTTATATATATTTTATATATATATTATATATATATTATATATATATTATATATATATTATATATATTATATATATATTATATATATGTTATATATATATATATATTATATATATTATATGTATTATATATATTATATATATTATATATATTATATATATATATATATATATATATATATAATATATATAATATATATAATATATATATATATTTTACTTGAATTTCACTCTCATCAAGTTTATGTTAATTGCCATGTTTGTCTCTGCAGAGGTGTATTCTCAAGAACTGTGAAAAATTAATTGAACTAGTGGTAGTGAAACTGCACCAAGACTGGTTTCCCTTACTTGATCTACTTGCAATGGTGCTCAATCCTAATTCCAAGTAAGTGAAGAAACCATAATTCTGAGAAAGAAGCTTGGCTTATCAGTGTGAATTTTTGGTTGACTAAATTATGTTTGCATTGATTTTGTACATTTGCAAAGTTTTTTTTTTTTTTTTTTGTAATCATTGGTTGGTTTGCTTGTTTCCTTTTCTTTATGCAATCGTTCTTCCAGGTTCCACACCTTCAATGGAACCCGCCCCTCGGAGACAGTACCTCAGGGGTCCCAGATTCCAGACTCTGAGCTATTTGCTCGGCCTCCTGACCCTAGGAATCCTAGGGGTTGGCTGGTAGATCTTATCAACCTCTTTGGCAAACATGGAGGCTTCCAGATTCTCCTAGAAAGATTCCAATCTGGCAAGAATCTATCAGTTCCAGTGATTTGTGCTCTCCTCCGACCATTTGGCCAATGCTATGAGATGCTCACAATACCTACTATAGAAAAATATTTCATGTCTATTGTAGTAAGTATCATGATATATTTCTTTCTAAAATTATCCTTGTAAAGCTTTTTCAAGATAAACCAATTCATGACAACTATTTTCAGTTATTCCTGGTTGTTTGTTTGGCTCTGACTTTCCTAATTTTTCTTTACTTAAGAAGAGGCTGATATATATATAGATAGATACATTGTTACCTTTACATCAAACAACCATCTCTCTCAAGCCCCCTTTTCTCTCATAAAATCCGTTGAATAATTGGCACCTGTTATATTTTATGGAAATGTATTACAGATATAGAAGATGAAAGACTTTTAGTAATTGATCATGCTTCCATCTTTTTTTTTTATTAGGAGGTAGTCCCAGCCTTCTTAGAAAACCTCACTGATGATGAATTGAAGAAAGAAGCCAAGAATGAGGCCAAGAACGATGCACTGTCAGCAATTATCAAAGCCATTAAGTGCCTGGTGTCCCGTGTGCCCAGTCAGGAGGAGACGGCCAAGAACTTGGAAATATTTAGGTTGAAAATGATACTCAGGTAAGCATACTCACAAATGCTCTGCAGTGTGAAATATTTTTATGAAATTGAGATATAATTGGCCATAGTCAAGTATCTTCAAAAGTAGTGGAAGGACCAATATCTTTTATCATTTTTTGTGGTCTTCAGTTGATTTGTAACTATAAAGATTTCTTGAGGTATTGCCATTTCTATTATGGCATTGATAACAAAAAAGTAACTGATTAGTTTGCAGGGCCATCATGTAAATTTATTTGTTTTCTTTCTATGATAGATTGATTGATCATCATTTTTATTACAGGTTATTGCAAATATCATCCTTTAATGGGAAGATGAATGCTCTAAATGAAGTAAACAAAGTGATTACCAATGTGTCCTATTACTCCCACCGTCATGGACCTTTTGAGGAAGAGGAATGGCTGACAGCAGAGCGCATGGCAGTGAGTTTCACGTTGGAATGTAGTTTCTTTATTGCCTGATTAGGGGATTCTATGTATTGATAGTTTTGTTTGCATGGTATGGAAATATGCAAGTAATGAATTTTTAATTCCTCTATTTCAGGAATGGATCAAGGAAAATCGTGTCCTACAGATCGTATTGCGTGATTCACTCCATCAGCCTCAGTATGTAGAGAAGCTAGAGAAGATCATTCGCTTTATCATTAAGGAGAAGGTAAGTATCCAACCACACAATGATTCTTCCAAAGTGATTAGTTTTCTTTTCTTTCTTTCTTTCTTTCTTTCTTTCTTTCTTTCTTTCTTTTTTTCCAAAGCTGTTAGCAAATTAAGGTTTGTCAAATTATTAAGAGAGTCGGATATATTTTCAAAATTGTAAGGTACAGAACCATTACAACATATTTTGACCAATAGTCTATTTGTAGGTAAAGAAGTGAATAATTGATAAATGAATTCAAGGAAAATATATATATATATATATATATATATATATATATATATGTGTATGTATATATATATATATATATATATATATATATATATATATATATATATATATATATATATATATATATATATATATATATATATATACAGGGCTAATTAATTTACTTACTAGATTTTCAGATATTTTAACCATGTCTTTTGATTCTATGCCACATTAGCAGATCTAAAGAAATTTGAATTATTAGATTTTATGAGAAGGCAAATTGACAAGACATTTATTTTCTTTTAGGCTTTGACTCTAGAGGATCTAGATGATATCTGGGCAGCGCAGCATGGGAAACATGAGGCCATTGTGAAAAATGTGCACGATCTCTTGGCCAAGCTTGCATGGGATTTTTCCCCAGAACAACTTGATCACCTTTTTGGATGCTTCCAGGCAAGTGTGGCGTATATTACATCTACATTGTTCTTTCCTTATTAATTTTACTATTTGTAATTTTTCTTTCTATATTTTTGAAATCTGAAAGGACAGAAAGGAACATTTCTTACTTTTATTTATACTTGTTTTCTTTGTTATCTACAGACAAGCTGGAGTCAAGCTAGTAAAAAACAACGTGAGAAACTCTTAGAATTAATCCGAAGACTAGCAGAAGATGACAAGGATGGTGTCATGGCTCACAAGGTAGTTTTAGTGTCTTTCTCAAATTTCATTGGTATTGTAATGTGAAATTGCATAATTTTGATTTCAAAGGACATTTGATTTTATCTATTAAATTTTAATTATATTTGTATATTTATACATAGATGTATATTAGCATATCTAGATGAAAACATACATGGTTACATATTCAACTTGGTGTTTACATGTTTATATGTCTAACTGAATTGGGTAAATGCTGACAATATATCTAAAACTTGTACATAGTATAATGCTTATTGAATGCTTTATTTCCTACTTATATATATATTTTTTATATGTATATATAAATTTATCTATTATTTATTTTCCCTCCTTTATGATTTCAGGTATTAACATTGCTGTGGTCCTTAGCACATTCAGATGATGTTCCAACAGAAATAATGGACCAGGCTCTCAATGCTCATGTTAAGATTTTAGATTACTCATGCTCACAGGTATGTAAAAAACTATAATGTTTAAACTTTGTAGATATTTTGAAATTCAGATGGTCAGAAACCCTCAGCTTGTGATTGATGAGTGTTCTTTAATATGTATGAAATATTTATGAAATTTAGATCTGTACCAGTTTCATATACACTAATTACTTGAAAAAGATAATATGACACCTTTATAAATGAAAATTAATTATGATTTGAATATTCAGCACCTTAGTATATTTTATTTGTTAATAGCCATATATTTATTTATCCATTCCTTTCAAGGATCGAGACACCCAGAAAAAGCACTGGCTTGACAGATGTGTGGAGGAACTCAAGCATGATAAGTGGGTCCTCCCAGCACTGAAACAGATACGAGAGATATGTTGTTCATACAGTGAGGCTCCACCTAACTTCTCACAACACCAGCGCCCAACTCCACACGTCAGCTACCGTCATGATGTTATATCCAAGCTACAGAATCAGCACTCACTAGTGGTCCTTGTGGCAGATAATCTCACAACTTATATGAAGAACATTAGACTAGCTGCAAAGGGTGAGTTCATTAGGATGTCAGTCATGTGATTTGATTGTTGGTGGATGGGGACTGCACTTTTTCTTTTCCTCAGTAATAAGTACATGTTGTCATCTATTCTCTATAGGATGTCTTTCTGTCATTAAGGTCTAAGTTACTATGATTCTTTATTATTGCAGAAAATCCGGACCTGAATCCAGCAGAAATAATTCCAGATGGCCGATACAACCACATTTGTCAAGTTCAGGAGCGGCTAAATTTTCTCAGGTTTCTGTTAAAGGTTAGTAATAAGCATTAAAAGTACAAAAGGTTTTTTTTTTCTAAGTGTTTAGGGTTAAAAGATATTATATTAGCTACATGGGAGAATTCCTGAATCTGGTTTAGGGTAGAGAGCAGCCAGAACAACAGTAGTATAAAGAATTTAAAAGATTCAGAGAAATTGTTATCTTTTTATTGTCATCTATGTGTAAATAAAATAGACAAAACAAACTACAGTGGCCAATGCATGTTATTAGTATCAATGGGTTAACAGTTGCAATGTTTTTGTGCAGGTGCTATAATCAATTATTATTTACATTTATGAACTTCAATTTTGACTTTATATTTATGAATATTTTCCTATTATTGATTCATTGATTTCTTTTCCAAGGATGGTCAGTTATGGCTGTGTGCACCTCAGGCCAAACAGATATGGAACTGCTTGGCAGAAAATGCTGTCTTCACTGTTGACAGAGAATCGTGTTTTAAGTGGTTTTCAAAGTTAATGGGTGATGAACCAGACCTTGATCCAGAGATTAATAAAGATTTCTTTGAAAACAATATATTGCTTCTGGATCCCTCGTTATTGACTGAAAATGGCATGAAGTAAGTAGCCTTTTTGCATAGCTTACTAATAAGTTGGTTATTAAAATTAAAAAGGAAAATTTGCAATAGATTTGGAGAATTGTTATGATCCTGTTTACTGTAATATTAATGTTATAAGATGTATATGTAATACAATAAATGGGAGAATTATTTTTCTCTCTATTTTCTCTTATCTTTCTCAGAAAAATAAAATAATATATTTTCCAGCTTATCAGAGTTGATACCATATATACTTGTTTTATCTACAGGTGCTTTGATAGATTTTTCAAGGCTGTAAATTCAAAAGAGGGCAAGCTGGTTTTGAAGAAACGTGTATACCTCATGGATGATGTTGATCTAATTGGTGTTGACTATGTTTGGAGGGTGAGTATTTTGCTGATGAATTTTGTATTTATTGTTATTCTACATTTACAAGATGTAGAGACTTAAGGGGAGTTTATTTAGTTACAGAAAATGTAGTGTTTTTCTGCATTGGAGGTCGTATAGAGTTGTAGTTATCTTTTGCATACATTTGGTATCATGACAGTATTATCTCTGACTACAGGTTGTACTCTGTGGAACTGAAGATATTGCTAGCCGTGCCATTGAACTTCTGCGAGAGACATTCACTAATCTAGGACCAAGACTCCAAGCAAATCAAGTCATTATTCACGATGACTTTCTGTCTAGTTGTATGTCCCGGCTAAAGGTGAGACTGTTATGCTGTAGTAACAAATATGTACTTTGACAGCATATATTTTTCATTGTAAACTGGTATTTAAAAGATATATTGATTAAATTTTTATTTCTTTCATTTATTTATGTCCTCCCCACTTTGCAGGCAATGTATGACACTGTATCAGTGTTAGATCGGGATAAAGACTCGGTTAACAGAATTAGGCAAGAGACTACAAGAATGTGTCGTGTCCTTAAAGTTTTATATGAATACGTGTCAGAATGTGATGGCGATTTTGGGGATGATCGTTCCATTTTGCCACTTGGAAGGTTAGCAAATTTCTATAGAATATGATTTTTTTTTTTTGTCTGTGTGTGTGTGTGTGAATGGAAAAACCCAATTCCATGAAAATATGATGACAGTTAAAGTTTGAAGTATTCTTATTATATTTTACTTTTTAAGAGTTCATGTTTAATAGTGATTGAGTATTGAATTAAAAGCAATTTTTTCTGTAGATCGTCAAGGGGCAAGCATTTGTCGCTCTTGGTGCGGTTCCCTGTGCAGGGTCGGCAACCAGATGAACTAGATGTTTGGACTCATACCAATGATACTATGGGAGCAATCAGAAGACAGGTAAAATGGATTTGTACTTTTTATGAATCTATATGTATTCCTTTTTGGAAAGAATTGTTTTATAGATTTTTTTGGTGAAATATTTGTGTAGGAATATTTGAGTGACTAGCATAAGATTTCAGCCACCCTTTGACATAACTGTTTATCATCTTCTAGGTTTTGCACCGTCTGAAGTCAACAGCTCCAAATGTAAAAGTGGAACTCTACTTGAATACTGACCCCATAGATCCAGTCGATGACAAGAAGATTATAGCACACATGCCTCTCAGAGATAAAATGGTTATTATGCGTTATTTGGGTGGATATATCAATCCCATTATTTTGCATGTATATATATCATTATTGATAGAAAAACTGAAAAAAGGTTTTTATTTGAATTCATTGCTCAATAACTTTTAAGCTTAGCTTATATATTGAACAACTTGTTTTCTTCAAGATCTATCAGGGTTATACAATGTAGTAAAGATTGTTTAATGAAAGCTGCACCTTTTATTTTCCCCCCCTCACTCTCTCCAGGTATTGACAGCCAAGCTAGTCCAAGTGGGAAGTAACATGCCATCATCTCCAGACAGTTCCTCAGATTCTTCAACAGGTTCCCCACAACACCCTTATGAGGGACCGAATGTTGATGCAGAAAATTGTCTTCCTGGTGTTGTAAGCTCCATTCTTTTTCCTTTGCTCCAACTCTCATTATTGTTGCTGATGTAGTTGCTAACCTTATGATTATGATGATGAACTATTGATATACTAAAAGTAATGTTTGTATTTGGAAAAATGGATTTTGATATGTGCAGTTTATAGTATTTGATATACTGTTTGTTAATGTTATAGGTTCTTTATTTATAGGAAGAAGAGTTTTGCTTTTAAACTAAAGTAATTACATTCAAAATTCTCCTTCATGTGAACAGCCCCAATGTCCCAAAAGTTATTGTATATTTGTGTATGTATGTTTCTCTATTCTACAGATAATGTCAGGCCAAGCAAAGTATACACAATTCCTCCTGCAATTAGCAGACTTGGGCTGCACTTTACAACTACCACAATTGAGAGATAGTGCACGTGCTCTTCTTGAAATAATGCCAGCAGACCAGTATACAGGTGGGTTAGAAGATTTTGTTGGTAAGAACAATTGTTATATTCGTATTTCATTTAGGTAATCATTGAAAAAATACAGACTTCTAAAGATTGCTCTTTCATTTTACAGTTAACAATTTACGAACTCTGTGTATGGAGCATGCAAAGATTGGAGACCAGAACATGTCTCCTTCTTTAGAGAGCATTGTCTTTTCACCATCCCCATCACAAGTCCTCTATAACTTGCAGGTAAGAACTTGACTATAAGATTTCTATGAATAGGATATATATGATAATAGAAGATATATAGAAATACCATATATTCAGTTTTCTTAACTGAAGTGGAAATGTATTTGACAGGTTGATTAAGAATTAATCGCAGTTAACAAGGTGATGATAGCTTATTGATAGGAAGGTTAATGCTTATAATTGTATGAAATATAGTATTGTTGCATTCAGTCAGTCCACCAACCACTATAGTGCAAGTTTGCTTACAGTAGAATAACTAAAAACAGTTACTCTTATTTTTTTCTTTCTAAAATTTCTAATTTTTTGGCCTGTAAGTTACTTTGCTAAATAAGGTTATATACATTAAACTTTTATCCTCTCCTCCTGCAGGTATTATATTCTCTCCTCATGCCTGCACATAACCCTATGTCAGAAAAGGCACATGAATTCCAGTACAATTTCATGAAAAGTGGAGGAGTTAAGCTAATCATTGATATGCTGTCCAAAAACAACTTCCTTTCAAACACAGATATGCCCACCAAAAGGTAAGATTGATTTTCTGGAAGTAAATGTTTAGTTAGCTCGTAAATTGATTATTAAAAAATAGAAACATGCAGAGAAAATTTTTGCAATGAAAAGATGTATGTATCAACAATGTATCCACTGGAGCTTGCCTACATTCTCATATTCACTGTTTGTTTCTATATTCATATGGTTATGTCTTTATTTATTTCTGTTTCCATCATCAGATCGGCCTTCTTAGTGGTGTTGAAGCTGGCAAAGTTGGCATTTGTGACTGTAGGGTATGCCATTGTTGGTGTTGTAGCTGGAGCCGTGACTTCAAGTGGTACAGCCACAACAGGGAGTAATGGTGGCTCAGAGGGATCCTCTCCATCAGGTAATTTTTTTTTATATGTATATATTTTCTGTTTTATTTATTTATTTATTCATTCATTTCTTGAGTTATTAGCTGCCTATATGTAATAGAAACTTATTAGATATTGCCTTTGTAGATTTTTGTCAAATTCTGTATATAATTCATGCCAAATCAATTTGTAATTCAGTTCATGATTAGGTACATTTTGTTCAACATTTCCCCACAACAGGTGGTGGAGGTTTGGCAGCATCCACGCACACACAAGCTTTAGTGCTCCAAGAAGCACTGCATCACATCCCCAACCCAGCCTCAGACTGCATGGTGCGGAATGTGGCATCGCGTCTGGCGCAATCGCTTCACGACCAGGTCACTATCACATCATGTCTCTGGGCGCACTTTGTAAGATCACAGGGAATATTGTATGTGTGATGAGTGTATTAACTAACCTCAGACTTTGTTTAATTTTCATCTTTTTCCACTAATTACCAAAGTAAGTTGATTGAACAATTAATTAGCATATTTTTTAAATGAAGAGGCAATTTGGGAAAGTGCCTCAGACTTGATGATTTACTTAATTAATGGTATTTATAGTACTAAAGTGCTTTTAGGATTTGCGCTCATGTGATGAAGCTCCGATTGTATTAATGAATACTAGCCATAGAAAGCATGCTTTTGGGTGGGGGATGGGAACCTGTCCTCATGTACTTTTAGATAAACAAATATGAAGCGAGCTTTACTCTATAGTAGTATCATGAATTGAAATAGTGAAGTATTTATTGAATGTTACTTAAAGCTAGTGGAAAAGAAAGACCTTCAATACTTATGAAGATTATTCAGTCAATCAGAATTGCCTATTTTGTACCCAGCCATCAAGGAGCTCATTTTTGTACTTACCTGACCTTACCTAATTTGCCCTTATCTTAGGTTTTTGGAGATTTTGTATATATATAAAGCTAGTAATATTGATGATTATAATTATAATGGTATGAACAATACTAATGGCAATTAAAAAAAAAATCTTTCCCAAAATCAGTGGAAAGCATAGACAGATGCAATTGATTCCTTGGTGATTAAGCACTTGAGCTGTGTGTATTGATAAACCAACAGAAACACCAGAAATGGCATGTATTTTGCCTTCCTGGTATCATTGGGTTAACAAAATAGTTGCTGCATTAAGATTAAATTTCATTGTGATTAATGCCTAGTTACTTTATTCTCAGAAGATAAATTATTATTTGGGATCTATAACCCAGGTAATTCTCTGCTCTTAGATATCTCTCTCTTTAGTCTGTTTTTCAGTTAAACATCTTAATTAGCATAATACACAAAATTTTAGAATATTTGGTTTTCTCTAGATTTGTGAGTTAACTTTAAAATTGGTAACATATTATTTAGTGAATAGCATGCATGCTATAGAGTATTTAATTTTTGCTTACAACTTCAGTTTCTTTTCATTTTTCTTTAGCTTTCTGAGAGATTGTAATGAATTTGAAAGATTGGTAGGGTAAAGGAGTTCATAAGAAAGTAGGGTTAAATATGTAAAGATGATGGGTAGAGCAAAGATTTTTCCTATTGGGTTGATAGATTTAAATAGATTGTTTAGTCGAAAGAGTATCTCTTTCCAATACCATCACATGATTAATTCAAATATTGAGAAAAATTTTGGAAACTTTAATAACATGGACATAGGTACTCCATCTCCCTAGAATGTTCCCTTGCTCTTTGCTTCAGCAAATTACTATTTATATGATATGTTATCATTGCTTTCTACAACATTTTCTCGCTCTCATTCACTCACTCACTCGCTTTCTTGCATTTACTCATTTTGTCTGCCAGTGTCATTAGTTTCTATGTCAATTGTAGTAGCATCCAAATTTTCTGGTTGAGATTGATTGGATTCCACTTGAAACTTGATCTGTAGCATCTTAGCCTTTTCTAGCACATCTCTGGACTTACTATAACACAAAGTTCATCCAAAAAATCTATCATATTGGAGGAAATGGTAATTGAATTTGTACAAGACATAATAGCAGCATTGGCCTGTCAGTAGCTAAGTCGTCACTGCATTTCCATCAAAGCTACTTACTAGATTCAATTTATCTTATAATTAGGGTTATCATCCTTTTGGATTTGGGTACCTTGTGTGGCACATGTGGACCAAAATCAGGATATTAGGCTGCCTTGAGCGCTGACTCTCTCATGATGAGACATCCGCATCACGCAACAGCCGTAGCAATTTCACCAAAGCCTTTTTTTTTTTCTTTCTTTCTTTCTTTCTTTTGTCTTTTTTTTTTTTTTCTTTCTTTTTTCTTTTTTTCTTTCTCTCTCCATGATGAGTCACTTTCGTTTCCACTTCCCTACTTCACCAGGATACAGTGGGTTAAATGATGATAAAGAATATGTTTGGCATAAGGAAGATGGGACTGGCCATCACTATTAACACCTATGATCCGGATGATGTGACCATCACGTCATGAAAAAAAATTTGGCTTGAGGGTTGGGTAAGGTGAACATTCTCTCATAGGAAAATCTGGCTGTGGGCCAAGGTCATGTGAAATTGTTGTCATGGGCATTTCAGCTGAAGGCTGGGATGGTGAGAATGACTCATCATGAGTGCAAAAAATTCTGATTAGACTCCTTTTTAGTAAGGGACTTTTGGATTATTTCCATGGGTAAATGATTGAAAAATATAATATCCGTGAGCCATGACTGAAAGTGCTGGCGCCAGTGAGGACACTATTTTCATGGTTGGGATCCTATTCCTAGCTGCCTTAACAGGCAGCACAGTTGTTACAGAAAAGTGAATATTACAACAACAATGAAAAAGTCATTAGCAAAATGTTATTTATTGTTATTATTCTTGCACCAAGTTACGGGCTACCAAGAAGGATGATTTGGAGTCTGCACAAGGAAGAGTCTATTATCTGGATAAAGCAAATGAAATGACATGTGTAGACATGACAAAAAAAAAATAGAAATAAGTACACTTATGCATAAAAAATGCATTGCAAAGGAGAGGCATAGTCCTTTCACCACAAAAGAGTATTTGTTTGCACCTAGTCTATAAGCTGCACACCAGTCATGGTGGCTGATCAAGTAAGCCTAATGCTCATATTTTGGGCCATGTAATAGCATCTAAGAATCTGGATCCACTGTGTTTGTTTGATCTTTGTTGCAGAGTAAGACTTTATTATACTGTTGCCTTATTTCATTTCATTAAATTGAAGGCTAAAGTTAGGTAGTTTTGTTAGAAATGTATATATTGATTTGCATATATAAAGGAAATTGCTGATGGTTCATTTCATTGGCTAATTTGCTTTTTTCCATAAGCAATTTTAGTTTTAGGTGTGCAATTAGCATCATATAAAGATGGAGTAGGAAATTTTGGGTTGGTTGTATTTTGATAGGTGATACAGTGTAAAGAGATTCTTCTTTAAGATTTTCAACCTGATTCTAACAGTTTTTTTTCCCTATTTCTGTGTTTGTATTATATTGGGTTTATGTATATAAGTAGCTAATGTCCTACAGAAATCATGTTATCAAGTAATTGTGCTTATATTCAGTACAGATATTATCAGGGCTTTTATATATATTATTAAACTGAAAATGACATGTTCAGTGTGATATCATAAAACTGTTTTGGACAGGTAACTGGTGTGGTCCCTGACATGAGTGTGGTCAGAGCTATCCTCAAAATTACCTGGGCATCAGCAGCTGGTCAGGGCCATCTCATCACTTCATCTCTTGATGAAATTGAAAAGGCAGCAGAGAGACCGCCAACAAAACCTCCGGATCCAGAGGATCTTTGTGGTATGGAAAGATTGGTGATTCTTGTTTTACATTGATTTCAGATAATAAAAAAGTATGATAAAGGATTGGATTGTGTAAAATGTTGGATGAATGGAAAGGCTCATGTGTAATATATGTAATTGCCTTTCAATTGTAGTATCCTTTTAAAGGTATTACATGAATCTCTCTCTTTGAGATGAGAAAAGTAGCTATTGATAGTTTATTTTGAATTAATCCTTTATCTTATCTTCTTATTTTCAGTGTGCCGTGAGGGTCTGGAAACACTGTCAGTAGTTCTAGCCCTTTATCCCCCTGCTCTTGAAACCTTGACCAAGGACACCCAGTTCCACAAACTTGTGATGGGGTTGGTGTTAGTAGGCGGCGAGCGAAGCATACGGCAATGTGCAGTGGAGCAGCTCTTGCTTATGGCTACCAAATGCTCGAACTCACCCCACACCCTCGTCGTCTTTATTGTCATGCTGTTCAATGTTCTCAATGGCCTCAATAGCGAGTACTCGAAAGAATATTTTCAGGTTTGTACCAAGATTCCTCTTTGCCTAGATATGTGGGTATATAGTGTAACTTACAATATGTATTTATGAATGGATTGTTTATATAATGTTTATGAATCTAGCTTCTTCATCCAGACTTAATATCAGTTGGTCTCTATACAGCTCTACACTTAATTCTGGAATAATAGTAATGCTTTTTATCTAATGTGAGAGAGACATCTGCCAGCTTTATCCTCTCATGTAATTTTTCATGAAGTGTGTCAAAATGATAGTTTTATTCCTGAGTCCATACCATAAAGAGAAATAACATCATTTTGTTAAGAAGAAAAAAGAAAGAAATTTTCTGTTCCCTACCCCCCTGCCCAGACTTCAAAATCAATGAAAATGATTGAATTTAGTAAAATATAAAGCCCCTAGGTAAATCATAGTTGTGTAGAATTTAACGCACAATAATACAAGAAATATATATATACCAAGAGAAAAGCTTGGTGGAGGAGGGGAGTACAGGTGGCTTTACAAAAAAGGGAAAACATTCTATGAAATCTCATGCAATTTAAGAATGTTCCCTGTTGATGATGTCAAGTGCTACATCCACGTAGTAGAAAAGCTTGGCAAGTTACTTTACAGTTAGATCTTCATTTTATTCTCTTTAATTTTCTCCTCCTTAAAGCATTTTGGCTTTATGCATTGTTGTAGTAATTTTCATTGAAATATTGTGGTGCTTCTGATCTTTAGCCAATAAAACAAATATTTTTCCATCTTTTCAGTCATGGTGCTATGAGAATAACTTAATGCACTTGTTGGGGGACTCAGACTAACAACCTTCTTGATTTCCTTGTTTGCCTGGATTGGTACCATTATTTTCAATTATATGTACATTAAAAAGTGAGAACCATAAAAGAATTCTCGATAGAACAAAAATGGGGAACCTTCATCTTACGATATAATCTTTGCATTCTCATCAAGGCTGTATACAGGTGACTTGCTCCCCCCATTCACCAATAAATGTCCTTTATGGACATTTTGGCTTTGCCCAAGGCAAAAATCAAAGCTTTCCCATGCTTTTTTATTTTTTTATTTTTTTATTCCCCGTTATAAGATATGGTTGGACAAACATCGTATCAAACATTAAATGAAACTGAACAAAGAAGTAACTGCCCTTCACACCAAAAACAAGGAAGCAGTTCATATTTTGATTTCTAGTTTGCCTTGCCGTCTTTATCAGTGCATCCTAAATAGCGCCACACCATCACCATTGATGAATATTTTAAAAGATTAACTCAGTTCCAAGAATATTCACTGTTCTCTATGATATGATTTTACTGTTTCATGTAGGATCCACAATTGCTTAGTCAACAAATAGTCAATTACTAGCTTACCCAACCTCAGCTGTTGAACTCATTCTTTAGATTATCAGTATTATTATTTTTAAAGTATTGTTATTATTGTTATCATTATTATTATTATCATCATTATTGTTATTTTTTATTTACTATCAATAATAAATGTCATATTAATTTTACAATTTATTATAATGATTATGGAAATAAAACACTCCCAAAAGGAATTAAAGAAATGGTGTAAATAGATAAGGTCAGGTATCCCAACTCTCTCTCTCTCTCCCTCTCTCCCTCTCTCCTTCCCTCTCTCCCTCTCTCCCTCTCTCCTTCCCTCTCTCCCTCTCTCCCTCTCTCCCCCCCTCTGTCAAACCTCCCCCCCCCTCTGTCAAACCTCCCCCCCTCTCTCCCTCTCCCTCCCTCCTTCCCTCTCCTGCCACCATTCCCTCCCTCTCCTTCCAACCCTCCCTTCTTTCTCCCTCCCTTCCTCCCTCCATCACCCCCCCCTAATCTCTCACTCCCTTCTCTCTCCCTTCCCCCCCCCCCCCCCCCCCCTCCCTCTCGCACTCTGGTATATACTCTTATCATTATTAATGTTGTTTTCAGCATTTTATATTATTTTTCATTTTTATTTTCTAGCTGTTGTGTGGATTGCTAAACTGGGCGTGTGTATCAAGTGTGACTGTAACAGGCGTTGACCGCCTACTTACCACGGAGGTGGAGTGGTTGAAGAATGTCAGAGCCAGTGTAGCTCAGATGGCCCAAGGTGGACCAGAGCCCCCAGTAGATGAAACTTTGTTGGAAGGCCATCTCTGTGTAACAAGGGAGCTTGTAGCCTTCCTCCCTCCTGAGAAGAAATATGAAATTGGTGGTGATCCTTCCAAAGGAATTTTTCTCATTAGGGTAAGTACATTTCTATATATAAGGGTGTATGTGTATTATTGCAAGTTGTTTTGAAATATTTTTTCTACTCAGTGGATGTCTTTCCAGTGAAAAACATTTATGGATGGATGGATGTGTAACTGAATCAGTTTAAGGAGTAACAGTTTATTAATAGAAATGTATTTTGCTTTCCAGGAACTTGTAGAAGACTTTATATTCCCATTTTCTAAGGTGTACCTTCAATTAGAGCATGCCGCAGAGATGCCTGCTGAGCAGGTATGTCTCGTATTTTTTTCTTAAATGAAAACAAAAGCAGCAAATAGTAATAAGTCATGCCATTACACATTGAAGAGATGATATTGTTTTAGGTCTATAATCTGTTCAATTTGTCCTTCAGTTGCCCATGTCTAATTGAATTGTATTTTAGGAATTTTGATGCGCCATATAAAGTTTGATGTTAACCCATTAACGACAGGTGTCCCACATATGAGACACCCAAAAAAATCAGCATTGCCAGGCCTCCCGCCAGTGAGATGCTGTATCGGGGCTCGCGCCCCGACGCAGCAGCGGGCCATGGCTGGTGTGCAGGCAGAGTCCTGGCCAGCCCGGACTCTGCCTGCACTGCCTGCCGATTTTATAGCCGCCCGGAATCTTTTATTTTCGGCTTCAAAATATACCCGCAGTAATGGGTTAAAAGATAAAACATGAATAAATTTGTTCCAGGCCATACCAGTGTGCTCAACTCAACCGACTGTGATAGCAGCATATGAACTCCTAGTCACTTTATGTACTGGCTGTGTCCCCAACCTCAGACTGCTGGCAGAAATGCTCACCAATATGTATTATTCAGGTAAATATAAACCTATGTGATATGAAGTAAATGTGAAATGCTTATTTGTAGCTCCTTTAACGACAGGATTTTATGACACCATAGAGTTACATGTAAGGCTCTTTTGTATGAGTGGAAGGGATCTGGACATAAGCATTAGTTGGACTTTGCATGATGTTTTAGATATCTTTGGCTCTCCCTGTGATATACTGTAGAAAGCAGTGTTCCTCATTATGCTCATATGCTTAAAAAGAGAAAATGATATTGCCAAGGGGAGGCATGAAGTCTTGTCACTGCACAAGTGTTTCTTTGCACCTGGCCTACAAGCCACATAGCCATCACATAAACTTCATGTCCTATTTTGGGCCATGTAATGACAGTGAAGCATCCAAATCCAATGGATTAAGTCTTCTATCTACATTTGGTCAACAGTTGGATAAAGATAATGTGCAATTTCCAAAACTTGCCATATTTTGATGTACTCTTTCATAGGTTAGTTACTGTAATTAGGTTTTCTAACTTTTCCTCCCAAGCACAGGTAGCTTATGTAAAAAAGAAACTAGAAAAATGTTCTGTTGAAATGAGAGTGTGCACTGAAAGGGTTAGGAGAATAAATCATTATTTACCTTGAGCAATGATCACACTAGTCACATATGGCCAGGAATACCTGAATAGGAGCATTCAGTGTCTAGTTGGGAAAGGGGGGTTACACTATACAGTGTCCCCCCAAAGAAAACCATTGTCCTGGAAAGGACCATGGTATCTATAGCAAACTTCTGAATGAGCAACACATCAAGGATAGGCATGGATTCTATGAGTGTCATTTCATGTCAATTGAAAATTTCAAGAAAAAAAATGCTAGCTGCCTTGACACCACAGTCTTGATAATAAACTTTCCAGTAACATCTTTTGGTATTAGTGACCAATGATATACCAGAGGCATAATTATGTATTGATAAAATCTAGAGTTAGGAGGAAGCAAATACTATAGCAGAAATAATTTTAATTGCAGCATATATACTACTTATTTCTGATGAAGATGTAATTGAAACTGGTCAAATACATCTCTTGTACTGTGAAGATATCCAGTCTCATTCATACCTTTTCTACATTTGTCAACATGGGTACGGTTCATGCCACACAGTACCAGAATCGCTACTTCCCAATCAGTATGCTCCACTTAAAAGAAAGAGGCAACAATTACAAGACTGGTTCAGAGAGAGGGACTCCATGAAATGGAATGGGGGTATGGGGATAATATTGGGTGTGGCTACAATAAACTCCCATAACAATAGTAGATATGATGCACTCTATACATCTCATAGAAAAAAAAAAGAAAAAAAAAATGCATGGCAAATTGGACTGACCACAAGATGCAACAAACCTTGTGTGGGGAATAGTACATAAGGGATTAATAATGTATGTTTCAGACATGGATTTTTTATCATGTAATGGACATAATCCAAACACGTTGATATAAGTGTATTCTATAATGTTGATTTTTAAAAGTAATTTAGAAAACTATGTAAGAATCATGAACTGACTTGAAAATAGCAGGGATATAGTCGAGTAGAAATATAGATATTGATTTTTGTCCATTTTTGTTGGACTACATTTAATTCAAATACATCTTTTCCTGGTTTTGAAGTGAAATCTTTTCCTTTCAGACTGCGATGAGAGTATTGGGGAATGGGAATATCTTCCTCCTGTAGGCCCACGACCTATGAAAGGTTTTGTGGGGTTAAAGAATGCTGGGGCCACATGTTATATGAATTCTGTCCTCCAACAGTTATACATGATCCGACAAATAAGGTAAACTATCAAATCTGGTATGGAGCAGTATCTTGATTCTCTCTTATGCATCATATCAATGTAGTTCTTTGTATATTTTATAGTGTTTATTTTGCAATGTAATAATGAACTTCATTACTTGCCAGACATGGGGTCCTAGCAGTGGAAGGCGCAGCAACAGATCCAGAGGAAGACTTCAGTGGTGAGGAAAGAATGGAACAAGAGGTGAGTTGTTTTTCTTCCAATAGATATTTTATGAAACTTTTTATTCATTTGTTTGTTTATTTAGCTAGGGGGAAAAATGTTTTATACAAATTGTAACCTGAAACATTAATTAAATTCTTCATTTTTATAGACCAACCTTGATGGTAATGAAGATGATGCCATGAGTAGTAGTTCCAATGAAGAGAGCAGGAAGGAGTACCATATTGGTATACTAAAACAAGTACAAGCCATCTTTGCACATCTGGCTTGTTCCAAGCTCCAATATTATGTTCCCAGAGGACTTTGGAAACATTTTAAGTAAGTTTTAGTGCTTATCTTTGAGATCAAAATGAAAAGGAAAAGCATTGCAGTATTTGAACTTGATATAACAGAGAAATATACATTAATATGGTTATGTATTTTTTAGTTTCATTTTTGTTGTTTTACTGTTTACAGATTGCAAGGGGAACCTGTAAATTTACGTGAACAACATGATGCTTGTGAATTTTACAATATTTTAGTCGAGAGCTTGAATGAGGCTCTAAAGGCATTAGGACATGAACAAATAATGAACAAGATTTTAGGAGGATCATATTCAGATCAGAAGATTTGTAAAACTTGTCCACATAGGTAATGTATGGTTTCCTATTTGAATGTGTGTTATAATGGTTTAAGTGTAACAAGTAGATAATTTACTTATAATGAAGTGTATGGTAAGTTTCTTAATCCCAAAATTCTGGTTGCCCACAGTGATTGCTTTTCCTAAAAATGACATTAACATGAGTGGCCACAGCAAAGCCAAGCTCCTCACAAACTGGTGTCCTATTTGCCTTTCCTCTTTCTTCCTTTCTTTCTTTCTTCTGCCATTAAGCTATGGGAAGTATGAGGAAGCAATCTATTTTATATAATTTATACCCCCAAACCCCTCCATTCTGTCTGCTATCGCTGGACTAGTCTCTGTAAAAGAAAGTATTATGTATGGAATAAGAATTCTTATGACTTCCATCTCCTTCCCTTTGTACACGCTATAAAAGTTAATCCCGTATTTAAGATTAATCAAGATCTCTAAGAATAACAAAATATGATGTGACATTATCATGCCAAAGATGTATGTGAAAATTCATCAGTTTGTGCTTTGATAAGTTTTGGGATATTCAAACTGCAGATATATCTCTCAACAATGAAAAGAAAATCTGTGTTATAGAGTTTACAGACAAAAAGGCAACATTATTTCCAGGTTGGGAAAACATTCCCATCTTAAGCAATATTTTAATGAGATAAAAAGAAAAAGAAAAAAAAAAACTTTTAATAGCTTCACTATAAGATTTCCAATTCATAGTGCAAACTTCCTGATTCTTTAGCTATGTTGAACTGCAAATCCACATAGAAATTTGTTTTCATGATCGTTGTTGGCAACACCCTGTAACAACTATCTAACCCATGCACCTCGATCAGACACGAGTAAGAGCTGTCAGAGGATAGCTGAATATAAATGTTATGGATATTTTATGTATGTCGCCTTCACATAAATTGCCTTTAAACATCAAAGGTTATTTGAAGCTAGCTATATATTGTATTTGTACTTATACACAGATATCTTCATGATATAATGCTACTGTATACCAGGGTTACCACTATTACTGTAAATGTGATAGGAGAACCATGATTTTGGCTTTGATTGGAGCAATGATTACATGTCTAAGATTTCCAAATTTAACTTGTCTAAGTAATATGAAAATTATAGTGGGTGAGTGCCAATTACATATTCACAAATAATAGCCCTTTCATGTAAAACAGCAAATTTAATGGAAATCACATTGATTTATGCATCTGGCAGGTGTGTCCTACATTGTTTGTGCAAGTACTTAAGACTTAAATTTCTAGATGAGTACATTTGAGTTCTACAATTGCACTGATAAAAACTGCTTACTTTGAAAATGGCCTGATAGTTGTTGCTAGAATGCAGTTTTTAGGGTTTAAATTCTTACCAAATCATTTCTTTGATGGTTGGTTACATAACATACATTGAAGTTTAAAAGCTTCCTCTCAAACATATCTGCAGATATTCACGTGAGGAAACCTTTACGGTCATCAGCATAGACATCCGAAACTACAGCAACCTATATGACTCGCTTGAACAGTATGTTAAAGGAGACCTTTTAGAGGGGGACAATGCCTACCTATGTGAAAAATGTGACAAAAAGGTGAGTTTGATTTCTTTTTGTGATGTTAATGTCATGTAGACAGATAGATGATTATTTTGTTACTATATTTAGTGATAGAGCTTAATTGTAATTTTGAAAAACCAAAGATGTATATATTTTTTCCAGGTTGATACTGTAAAACGGATATGTTTAAAGAAACTACCCCCAATTTTAGCAATTCAGCTGAAAAGATTTGATTATGACTGGGAAAGAGAATGTTCAATCAAATTCAATGATTACTTTGAGTTTCCACGTGAGTTAGATATGGACCCATATACAGGTAAGTGAATTGTCTCTTTGTACTATTTTCTTAGTGGGCATTTTTTCAATATGTTATATGAATAACAAGAAATAAGGTGGGCACATGTCAAACCTCCAACTTCTGTAGTTTGCTACCTCCTCTCTTGTACTAGGAATGATTGGGATCCTAATCACTTGTGGCATCAGAGAGGCTTCAACTGCAGAACGCTTGATCAACACTCAGGTTTCTCAATCCATTGAGCACATATAGAGGTGGTGATGATGTGTGTTTTTGTGATTTCAACTTGCATAAAGTTTTTTATTGTCATTTTGCAGTTGCTGGACTCGCTAGAAATGGAGAACTCATAGACTACGACCCAGAAGATATGAAGACAGTAATATGTAGCAAGTACAAGTTGACAGGCATTGTGGTCCACAGTGGTCAAGCAAGTGGAGGACACTACTATTCATACATTCTTCACAGGTGAGTAATGGTATATTTATATCTTAACCAAGGAGTGTCGGACTGAAAGCCCTTTGGGGTATAATTTTCATTTTGGCTACCATCATGAAGGCCAACAAAGGTATGTATATGGCTCTTCATGATGAAGTTATAGAAAACTGTCTGATGTTATGTACCTGTATGTGAAGCTTATTTACTTATTAAATTTTAAAGATGTCACTAATGGTGATTAAGTGTACATGCATATGAATTAGCTGCAATTAATTTTGCTATTTCATTTTGATTCTTAACCCAATGGTTGTGGATGGTTTAGTATTCATGCCATCTCCACTGTATTTTCAATGATTATATTTGTTTACATGTATACAGCTCCACCAGGAAGTCACATTTTAGTCCGACCTATCAAACCTTTTTACCCATTTCCTTGATCTTTAAACAGATTATCTTCTACTTTTTAGTATTAGAAAAATTTAATGAACATATTGATATCATAATGTTAATAATGATAACAGTATCAACATTAATCACATTAGAAAAGAAATAAATCCCACAAATTCAAGGACGAGGGAAATCAGGTGCAGTAATCAAAGCCTAATAATTGGTATGTTGATGACGGAACACATTTGAAGCCATCTTTGTGTAACAAAATTCGCAAAAAAAAATACAATCAAGAAGTACCATGCAGCAAGCATCTTTTACTTTGCTTAGCACTAACTGCATCGCAAGTGGTTTTCTCTTATGGAAAATTTTATTTTTTGTTTAAAACGACTGCTATGATATGTGTCATACCTTTATGATAGGGATATTACTAGCAATAGCAAGAAAAATGTTGTTTATGAATTTTTAGTATCTTCATGGTATAATAATCCCTTGGATCCAGTTGCAATAACATGGACCAAAATACGGGCATTAGCTTTACGTAAGCTGCCGGATGCATAGCTTGTAGGTTGAGTGCACTTGAACACTCGTGTGTGGTGACAAGACTCTGTGCCTCCCTTTTTCAATATTATTTTCTGTTTATGCATAAGCATTTTTAGCTTTTTTGCCATTCTTATCCAGAGATAGTAATAGACAATTTTCTCTGCACAGACTCCATATCATCCCTCTAGGTAGTAAATTACATGAAAATGTGCAACATATTGTTATTTGTGTAATTATTATTATTATTATTATTATTATTTTATTTCTATTTTTTTCCATTATATTCAATTTTCTGTGATTAGACATGTTCTGCTTTTCACAGTGGTAAGGAATAGTATGCAGAGCATGGAAATGGCATCCTCCTTAGAGCCAGTGTTCTTCCAGTCATAGCTCCCATTCCACACCAGTTTATTTATGGGAATAATGCGAAAGCCCCTTTCTAAACTCCAAAGGAGTTTAATTACCCTCCAAGAGGTTTGTGCACTCATGGTAAATCTTTTACATGACCCTGGCCTTCACTCACAATGCCAAGTTTGCATCACCCAGCCATTTTATCTTGTGTGGCATGTTCACTTCACCCACCCCTGAGGCCAAATTTTTTCACAACGTGATGGTCACATCATCTTGATCGAAGGGGTTAATTTCTTTCATGAGGATTATAATTTCATGGGCTGATCTTGTCACCATGTGAGTTATTTACGATTATCCTGAAAAGGTACATATGGCTTGCAGGCCAAGAGTTTGACATTCGTCTTAACTTACGGGGACTGGTTAGATGTACTGTAGTTTTCTTTTTAAATTTTGTTTGCAAGTAAATGGCTTCACAAATGTTTAGTCACTAAGGAAACAATTAACCCATAGGACCTGGATGACGTTGTGGTCACATCACAGAAAAACTTGAGTCAAAGGGTGGGTGACGTCAACCAGCAAATTGGCCGCGACCCAGGTGACACGAACTGGTGTCATGAGCGAAGGCCAGGGTGACGGAAAAGACTTGCCATGAAACACAAAGCTCTTGGAATGTAATTTGACTCATTTGGTGCATATAAGGGGGCTTTAGCATTATTCCCATTAACCCACTAACGACTGGTGTCCCACATATGAGTCACCCGAAAAAATAGACATTGCTGGACGTCCCGCCAGTGTGATGCTGTATCGGGGCTCGCGCTCCGATGCAGCAGCGGGCCGCTCAGAATCTTTTATTTTCGTCTTCAAAATATACCGCTGTTAATGGGTTAATAAACTAATATGGAATGTAATGTGTTTAAGCAGTGACTGGAAGAGCGCTAGCTCCAGGGAAGATGCCATTTCCATACTGTGCACTGTATTCCTGGCTGCTATGACCGGTGATGCAGGTTGTATTACGTAAAATTAAAAATTACCAAAAAATGAGATATGTGACACAAATAACCAAATGTTCCTCTTTTTTTCTTTTTCCTACTTTTTCCTTTTTCTTGCACTGAGTTATTTTCTACCTAGATGATATGGAGTCTATGCAAGGAAAATAAGTAATTACCATCTGGATAAAGCAAATCAAAAGACAAATATGGACATTGGAAAATGGCAATAAAGCTAAAAAAGTTTACATGAAAAAACTTTGCAAAGGGGAAGCAGAGAATATGGCACCGCTCATGGGTGTTCGCGCACACCCGGCCTATGTGCCACATGCCTGGGATATTGGCCACTTATGTAACCCATTGCTCAGGTTTTCAACTCAGTGATGCAACTAGATCCAAAGGGTTAATAGACCT
>NC_091556.1:10413956-10431456 GCF_042767895.1 Penaeus vannamei | reverse complement strand
CAGCCTTGCTCGCCAATTTTGTAGCCACCCGGAAACTTGTATTTTTGGCTTCAAAATATACCGGCGGTAATGAGTTAGAATATGGAATATATTGATTAAGCAGAAAGCAAAACCTATGGTCAGTTTTTTTGTGTCTAATCCTAATGGTGTTGTGGTTGTTCATCAGCAGCAGCAACAACAGCCTCAGCAGAAGCTACCACCTACCTCAGGACCTCAGCCTTGTAGTTCCCAGTTAAATTCAACCAAGGATTCTCCAGTTAGTACACAGAATAGAAGGTAAGCATAATTACCAGTCTTCATTAGTTGGAGGAATCATCTACGAATGATTGAGTGTGTGAGTGAGGAAGACCCAGTGGCCATGAAGGTCTCATTATTATTACTAGCCTGTTTATAGAAAAATGTGAATGGGATGATGTATGACATTTATCATGCTACTAGGAAGGGTGCAAAAATTTCCTGAGTCGATTGTTGCCTATTTTCCAATATGAGATGGAGAAAAAATACATCATCTTAAACAACTTGCTGCATATGTGTATATTTTGGAATTTTCTCCTTTTTATTCAGAGACACGAGTCCATTAACTCGTAGGTATGAGAGGGAAAGGGTAGAGGCGAAGGCAGATAACAGTTGATGATGAATATTGATTGCACATATAGGATAGAAATTCCCCCCACCCCTCCTCCCACCCCACTATAAAGCCTATAGTATCTGCCTTTCTATATGCTTAAATCTTGGGTTCTATTGTATGTGGTTCTGTGTCTATAAAATCATTTTTTCTCGATAATGGCAAATATATAGTCAAGAAGAGATTGATAGAAAGAAACAGCAAGAATAAATTACAACCTATGGGAGAGTTGGCAAGTTAAAGAATTACAAAAATTTCCGACTTTTTCAAGTGGTCCCCTTTCTTGAAGTATGTCATATTACGGCTAAACTTGTTTCCTCTGACATTACTTGAAAGTTTGTATAAATAATTTTATTTTAACTTAACAGATCAGTGTGGTAAAGCTTATTTTTAGTGTGATGGAAATCAGCTGTAAAGATAGGCATATTCAATTCCTTTTGGTGAATTTCAATCCAAGGTCAAACAAAAGTCTTGCCTCAAGACGAATATGGACATCAAATTTTACTGGTAGACTTAAAGGATTTTCAAAACACGTTTCCTTATTTTTCTCATTACAATACATATATGAGTACCCTACCATTTTGAGGTGAAAATTCTAAATTTTATCTGAATTTTTCAGCCATAGTGGTGGTTCATTAACGGTTAACAGCGGAAACAGCAGTAATACCAGCATTGGTGACAGCAGTGCTCCAAATAACCCCTCAACTACAGCAGCAGCAACTACCATAGGTGGAGCACCTACTGCTAGTACCACCACAACTACCAATACTACCAGCAGTCAAGGAGGGAACCAGACAACCACCACAAGCATTAACACCAGCATTAGTAGTATCACAAGTAGCAGCAGCAGTAGCAGCACTACCACCAATAGCACTAATAATGTTGGAGGCACAAACAAGACCTCCACGCCATCACCACAGTCCACTCCAAATCTCCCACCCTCCATGCAGGAGAACCCACAGGATAACTAATCCACACATTCGGAATTTATGTTTGCTTAAGATGGAAGAAAAAATTGTATGAAAATGAAACCATAGTTTCAGCTGTTTGGCATTAAATACTTGGGAGGATGGACTTGTTTGCCAATGCTGTTGTGTAGTGCTGCACCAAGGGGGAAAGGTCACACAAGAGAATGACGCAACATGGATGTGAAGATTCTCATTTCATTATATGAGTCTGACCAAGAGTGAATCACTGCTTGATTCTTTTTTTTTTTTTTTTTTTTTTCTTTTCTTCTTTTTTTATATTTTTTTAATGGCAGTGTACAAGAGCACTTGCAAAGGACTTTTGTTATTTATCTTCAGAAGAAAAAATATATACATATGATTGTAAATAAATAGAGAATGGCAGTGAGATAAATTGCTGAAAGAAGATTGTTCCTTCTGCTCAAAGTGTATGTTGGGACCCTTCCTGTATATCATGTGACTTTGGTGATCACAAGTTCACAGCAGAACTATATGTAGAGAAGTGGTGTGAATATATCACCAATGATTATTTATATGGAAATAAGTGTAAGCGTTACCGGTGAACCATGGAGGGTGGGAGGGTGGAGCCACCTGTGTATCTAGTGACAATTATGGAAGTCAAACGAATGTCTGTATTTTTGCACCTTGATTTCCGTAGCAAGTGGCTTTTGAAATTCATTCTGTAGGAGAAGCTTTCTGAGAAGTTTAAAGTATCTTACATGTGTTATATTCTTAAAAATCTGTCCTTTTTTACTGAGTAATATCCTTTTCATAAATACACTAGTAAGGGTGTGCTTAATTCAGTATTTTAAGTATCAAATTTTCCTGTGTACCTACGGAAAGACTCCACAAGTGACTAGTCAAGCAGTGAGTAGTGGAAGCCCCTAAGCCAGCCAGCTGTTCTATTCTGGACTTGGAAGGTAGCACCAACCTACTGAGTCCAGAGCTTGTAAACAAGTGGTGCCATGTTTAGGTGTCACAGTGCAATGTACAGGTGTTGCAGTGCCACACATGTGTCGCAGTACAACTGGCTGGCTGCTTCTGTAGAAGAGCATCATGGCCATCATGGTCCGAGTGCCAACACCATGTGAACTACTTTGTCAGATGGGGAAGCACTGTTAGCCTCCTAGCACATCACCTGCTGTTGCAAAGTGCAATGTTTGAAAAAAAAAAAAAAAAAAAAAAAGATATATAACTCACTAGTTTTAGTGAATTTTTTTGTAGTGGGATTGAGGCAGTGCCTGTGAATATGAATGAAGTACCAGTGATCCATAGGAAATGTGAAAGGAACAGTGAGGCTCAAAGCTTGAATTCCAAGTTTGTGGATTCCACTTCATGGTATGCTTGGATTCTGGCAAATATTAGCATGGAGATATCTTTTTCTGCTGTTGATGCCATGGTTTGGAGAAATGATAGCTGTGTAAGAATCCATATCCTAGAAACATTTGATACTCCAACATTATCTGCAGTTGAATATTACTCTTTGCTGACCGGCATTTCAAGTCACACCCTGCACCAGTCAACCAAGCATCTTTTTCAGCTTGGAGTACTGCGACTCTTGTATCATTGTGAGAACGTTGGTCATTGCAATCGGTAGGCTTGTTGTCAGTCTGGCTCTTATCTGGTAAAAAGAAAAAAAAATGATAATATAATAATAAAAAAAATCTAAGGATGGGAGCCTTATTGACCCTCAGGATTCCCGGTTATTATGATGGTAACCCTCACAATCCCCGCTTGTTGTCTGTGAGCCGTGCTGCTGCCAAGGTGTAACCACCTCTTGTTGTGACTTAGTAAGTTTTTTGTATGGAAACTTTTGTTAGTTCCCTATTTATATTAATGATAAAGCAGTTTGGAGTGGAAATAGTGGTAGCAGTCAGTCACCATCGTTAGGAGCTGATCCAGCCTCGTGCATCCGCTTGTTACTGTCTTGTTTGCCTACTAATGTATTATAGGTTTCCCACACAGATGCCTTTTTTGTTTTAAGGAACTCAAGTTTGGATACTGAAAAAGAAAAAAAAAATGCAATTGGGAAATGAGTGGCTGTTATGTAAATTCAAAATGGGTTGATCATGCAATGTTCATATTTGAAGGATGGTAGGTGGAAATTGTCAATTGGTTGATATTTTTCTTTTTTTACATATATATATTTGCTGCCACCAACTGTGATTATATGAAATTGTGAAGACTTGTAAACAATGTATGATGTAGTATTTTCATGTTACTACCTTGTCAATAATTGTAAAGCACCAGAGCATACTTGTATATCACTGTATAAGATATAATTTAATTGAAATGGAGCACTTTTTTATTGAAGTCATTTAACAGATTTATTTTTATGCCAATGCCCTTTTTCTTCAACATCATGCTTTTGTGTCCAAAATAAAACCAGTGCTTATTTTTATCTTTTATTTGTGTTCAGGATTCTCATTAATTTATTGCTGTATGGCTGAATATGCTAAAATATAACTAAAAAGTTTGTGGAAGTTTTTCCCAGCTACCATGAATACACCTGCATCTTCTCTTCTCCACTGTTCCCCCTTTTTAATGCAAGCACATCAACACACCATTTCTGCTTAATGTTGAAATGAGTAATTTTTAGAAAGAATTCATATTCCAGCCAGTTTTAAGAGGGATTCTTTTTTAAATATATATTATTGGGTTAGATATCCATTGTTGCTGATAACCAAACCAAGTTACTGATTTGTGACATGACTTGATTTACTGTGATATGATTAGAGAGATAAATGTTCAGCAAGTTGATCATGTGAACAATAATTCACAGTGATGCAAGAATCAGAACTTCAAACCTTATTGTAGAAAGCAGATATCTTGTATCAGTGACCATGATAACTAATTAGACTAGGGTTTTAGGAGCATTTAAACTAATTGTTAAAGTTAGATGGAAAAGCGCACCAGTACCTTGAAGAAGCACCTGGGTCTGTGGAGTCTTTTGCGAGATCACGGCTCGAGTGTTTTTTTTAGTGATGGGTATGGCTCCATAAAATAATATTGATGTAATACATATTTATGTTCATTTGGAATTGTACTTTGATTGAACTTATTTTTTATATTTAATATTTTCAGAAATATCATACCTCTTTTCCGTTTTTCTCTTCCTGATGTTGAACATATTCATGATTTTGACTGTAATATATTTTGATATCACATAATGGGAATGATTTCTGATCATATCACATTGAAGTTTAAAGGAGATAAAGACAATGAAACAGGAGTATATGTAGACGTGATTTATTAAATAGGTAAAATATAGAGAATCTTGAGTGCAATACTGTACTTCACCAAACATGTTCACAAATTGTAAAGTTTGAAGCATGTGGAATTCTTAAGCAGCAAGTAAATGGAATTATTGTAAAATGAGCAATGTAGTTATTATTATGATTTTATTTATTTTTATTTTTTTTTATACAATATGAATATTTACATCATTAATTATATTCAGCATAGAAAAGATATTGCTTAGTGTGATTGGCCTTGAAAGGGATGTGGGAAATAATTTACAAGATGTATGACGTTTGGAATCATTACTTCCCTCCTTGATCCTTTATAAGCTTTTATTTACATATGGCTTAAATTTGCATTTCATAAACTGCATGATGATTAGTCCACGTACCTTTAGTATATCAAGAGTATTCATTAATACAGCTATGTAGGTTCTGCTGGAGGCAGTTTGGGGATATAAGGTAAGGAGTTTGTGTTTTGCCGTAGGATCATGGAATTTTAGTTGCTTATGGTTTAGATTAACACATAAGACTGTTGTCCGGCTATGAGATGTACCGTAACTATGGGTGATTCTATTATTAAGAATAGTTGAAGTGAAAGAGACTGAAAAAAATGGTTTTATTTTTTTATTCAATTGAAATGAAAGCCATAATATTGTGAATGTTGAAATAAAGATTATTTGAAGGCAGAAACTTTAAAATGATGTACAGTTTAGGCTTGAGAGTAGTAAGTGAAATACAAAAAATATTAAATGAGAGTGGATGTAAGCTTAATGTGTATTCCAAGAACAGTTTAAATTAACATGGTAGTCCTATTAATAAAAATATGGAAGGAAGACTAAGTTGTTGATTCTCAAAGCAGTGTTTGTATATATGAAAGTGTAAAGTTAACGTTTAAATACATCAAAAATGCATGGCATTTTCTTTGAGAGAACTGGATATAACCTTACTGTATAAAAGAACTAAGACAGTTTAGGACATGATACACAATTCTGCATGTTTTTTTCCGTCAACTTTCAAATACGCATGAGCCATATATGTTCAATAACATCATATACTGAGATAACTATTAACTCTGCTGGTTCATGTAAGATTGCTAATGTCCAAACAAGCAAAAGATTCTCAGGTCACATCATATATACTTAAAGTGAATTAAAGTTTCTGAAAATTATATAAGTGAAACTTATCTCTATATAGGTGATTAACACATTAATAATTGATCATTTAATATGCAAGAATAATGTTGTATTAAACATTTAAGAAAAAAATCTTCCTGATAAAAGAATAACATGCACACGTCCGACTTTGGGTCATACACACTCCTTACTGTTACATGTGCTCATGAACTCTCATGAGGGTTGATGTTCATAGCTGTAGATAAATTCAGACTAGCAATATGTATGTTTTCTTTACTGTGCAATATTCACTTTTCTGTAAGAATTTGGTAAAGTAAAACTTTTATTATTTGCCAGAATTTTTCCATAATTAATTTTTTAAATCCCTGATTTTAGTGATTTCCATACAAAATTAGCATTCAGTTTTCCCAATAGTCTATTTTTATGTCCATAATTGTGGAGAATGTTTACTTCCATTCTGCCTACTCCTTTACAGCCATAATTACCGTTTCATTATTTACTTTAAGTGTTTCAGATTTGTTTATTACTTCTCCATGAGAAAATAAAAAGATAATATAAATATAAACACCCTTAGTCTTTTTGGTAATATGTTGTTACTTTTTCCTTTATATCTTTTAAAACCATAAAAATTCCTTGTATCACATTTGAATCTTTCCTGTTACGTTTTCCATTAAAAATAAAATAAAACTCCAGATTCTATAATGGAGCATAATATGATGCATAGTAAATGTAATAAAGAAGTAATAGTTACATGTGTTCTGGATGTTCTACAAAAATGCATGTTCAATGTATTTGCTAAAGCAATCATACAGATAATTTATTTTAGCGGTCATGGCAAATGTCATAAGTACTTCAAAATAGGAAATTTTAAGTTGTAATTCCCAGTGAAGTTAAATGTTATTAATTTACAGTCATTCATAACCCCCCTCATATAAGAAAATCTGAAGCTGATTTCTTTTCCTTCTATAGTTGCAAGAGTGGACTTTGTTTATATACTATGCAGTTGGATTTTTGCAGAAACATTGGGCATTAATTTGCCCCTTCTTGCCATAGGATCCTCTAGGGCTTTGGACTAACATATTCTAATCCCCCCCCCCCCCCCCCAAATGACAAGTTCCCTGTGCCCCCTTCCTCAAATACTGCATTTTACTGGCATAGACGGCACAGGTCAACAAATATCACAGAGGAAAATATACACTAACATTGCTAATGTGATGGTTATACCTGCTTCTCTGCAGTTTCATAAATTCTCCTATGATTCATTGTTCTCAAATTTTTTTGTTAAGCTCTACAGGTTGGAAACCACTGCACTATGGTCTAGTGTATGGAGAGCTTTGTAAAAATACTCAGAATTTTGGCTGTCATGAAACTAGGCCATAGTAGAGACTGCCATATTGTTATTTTATTGCTCTAAATGTATTTATAGTGAAATGACAATCACGCAATCGAAGTGCCCCTCTGTCAGTTGTGTGCCATCGACACTTTGGCAACTTCTATAGGCTAACCAGTAAACTACCGGTACCCGTGGTTGAACGAAATTACCAGACACTGGCTGATGGTTTGACTGGCAGTGCTACCCTATACAAATCTCGATTTACCTCTATGTATTGCTCTACGTTGTTTTTCCCTTTCATCTACATGGCAATGTTCCAAGGAGCACTAATGTTATCATAAATGTGCTGCGTATTGGGGTGGACACCGCACTCAGGCCTGTCTGATGTAAATGCCTACTAACCACTTCAGCAGTGTGGACAACAACACAGGCAGGCTCACAGGCCTATGACCAGTGTGAGGGCACAGACCGAAAGTGTGGTCAGGCGTTTAAGTTAACCCTATCTACTCGATCGAGCAGTGCTAGCCGGTCTTTGCCCACCATCGTTGCGCTGTCTGTGGGCATACATATATTGGTATCTACACGAGGTTCCCGACGAGGCCATGAGTGGAAAGATAATCCAAGGTATACAAGGATTTCGATTCAAGACCTGTGAACTTGCATGACAATAGACATGTTAAACAATTACTGTTCATTCCGGTCATTGTTTAGTGGACTGGTCCCTGCTCCAGCACGGGCACTATGTTGGCTTTCTCGCAGACACCAACGGAGAGTCAACAGACAATCACCAACATTACTCAAGCACACCTTTCAACTTGTTTGATGAACCCCCAAGGGGAAGCCTGCAGGTGATGCCCGTAAATGTTTTACTTCCGACAAATCGATGAATAAACCTTGGCTATAATCAGTGTGACCAGTCGGAGTACGAGTACGGCATGGCTAGTCTGGTAGCTGTTAGAATGAGCATTCCTTTAATCTGCAGGTAAAAATGCCAGATGACGTGGCGTCATACCCGCCAGGCAGCGGTCGGCCGTGTGAATGCGAAAACAAGATTTGGATGTTCAAAAGGGCATCTTGATTAGAAGAGGATGGCACTGCCAGTGCTCCCGTCCAGGAGTAACAGCTCAATAGCTCAGACCATTAGATTTGAATACAAGATGACAAAAATATGTGAATGTAACAAGGCAAAACAAATAAAAAAGAGTAGGATAGTTACCGAGAACGACTCATGGATAGAAGGAAATGGACGCTGTCATCTTATAGAGCGTAAGAAATTAGTCAGGAGCAACATAGTTTAAGATGCAGCGGCCGCAAAATGAAGAAAATAATCGCTACATATCATACAGAGAGACAACAACCTCACACAGCCAGAGTTCTTAATTTCCGTTTTCTGCAAGATGGCACGAAGTGCTAATAAAGGATGGTACCAGGAGGCTTGCCCACTGTCTAAGTAAAAAATAGAAGGTAGGAACGTTTAGGTTCTCTGGAGGCTGCGCCGCCCAAGGTAACAATTACCAAAATTTTTCTGTCGCGTCAACATCTAAGGTCAAAATCGGCATATTCAAAATACTGCGATAGGGCGAGTCTTGGGGGGTGAGAGGGAAAACAAAGCTGAAGTCCAAGGTAGGGGTAATCCTCTACACTGGGCCTCAGTGTCCGTATCCGAAGCCTCCCATGACAAGAGCAAAGGGTTCGGAAGAGGGGGTACTTGATATAGAGATTAGAACTGCGAAAAAATGATAGTGCACAGTTTCTATCCATACGAAACATATTTATATCGAATGAGGGAAGGTATAGATTTTGGTTTCATTGTTAAATTAAAATATGCAGAACGTAGTTCAAATAACCGTTTTACGCAAATTTAAAAGCAAAAGTGCAAAGTGAATAAGTAACATTCTAAGTTAATTACCTGATTAAAGTAACTTATCACGATATAATGCATGCAAATACGGAAATGAAATCAGATTGGTTTTCATAGTGATTGCTAAAAGATCGGATAACAATTAACACCCTACATATTTTCCATAACCTTTTAAACGATCTGCAAGAAACTAGCTTTCAATAAATTACATAACAAATATTTGTCTGTTAAACACTACAGAGGACTTAATTGGAATAAGATGCTTGTATAACTAGTAATGTAAAATTAGTAGGTTTGGAGGATGCGAGTCTTTGGAAGATAAATTACTCCATTCCCAGTCATTTACTATTGCCTTCACCCTCAGGATTCTATGTAGGCTTAATGTGAATCAATTCTTGTCCACAGTAACTAGAATTGTAATACTCGAGTTCATATGTACAAAACTTACAATAACCCTTTCTACCGTCTTTGTACATGGGAACGTAATTAAAGGATATCTGATTGCCTATTCAAGCACGTACTAATGGAGACCCCCGCCCCCAAAATCCCTTGCTTTTTGTTGCCTTGGGGGGATTTAGGGACAAACTGAGGCCCAACGTAGTTGATCACCCCTACCTTGGACCTCAGCCCCTTGCCTCTACTAATTTCGCAGGGTCTTTTCTTCTCCCCCTTTCGTTTTTTATCTCTTCTTCACTCCCTTATTCTGTCCACATTCTAAAGTGTGAGCCGTGCTGAAATACGGGCTTTGTGTCAGTCCTGCACAGCCTTCATACTCCGTTTGCTCTTCCCTCTTCGGCCTTTTCACAATAATAACCTACAGCACTGCAATCTTTGACATCTAACATTTTGTCCTAATCGATAACTTATTTCACCCGTTTCGCCACAATATTTGAACATAGCGCTGTATAATCTTTCCTAACCTGGAGCGTTGTCCCCAAGCCTCACCGACAAATCTAATGACCTTAGATGTTGACAATTTTTTTTTTCAATAAAAAAAAAAAAAAAAAAAAAAAAAAAACATACATAGTAATGGAGGAAGAGACTTGGAGACCATGAACATAATTTACCATAAAATTCTGATCATCGCCCAACACACTTTTCCACAGTATCTTCACGGAAATATAGTTGTAGCTACGTAATTATCAAACCTATTTATTTTACACATGGTAATTCAAGCAAGCAAAATAAGTGAAAAAATGGAAATAGTGACTGGCTTATGTAAACGAAATACTGAGAAATGGAGAATATATTTACAGGAAATTACTGATATACAGAGGCAAGGGGACAAAGTGTCTTAGGTCTACTGTGCTACTGTGCGATGTGTTCAATTGTCTGTAATAAAAGAGCGGAACCAAATCCATTGGATATTACAAAATAAGGTAACTATTACATATCAACACTAGATAACTGCTGTTTAATGCCATTAGACTATTTGACCAAACAATATATGCTTGCAACATCTGAAAAAATGTTGTACAACTATCAATTTCCTAACAAGTTTTTGCAATACAAACAAGCCGATGGGAATAATACATACATTTTTAGATTCAAGATATTTTAATGGTGGAACTGAAATATCTCACTACACAAAAAGCTTACAAAACAAGAGGCTTCTTTTCATATCATTGATACAGCATTCCTTTAACAGGAATGGGATTATATTGTACCTAGAGAGATACGGAAGTGAAAAAAGGGGGAAAAGAAAGAAAAAAAAAGTAATAAAAAATCAATATAAAGTGAGTTGAACATACAATCATCCTATTCTGGGGTGACCACTGAAAGGCAAATTCAAAGAACTGTCATTTCAAATTACACTGGAGCCCTCCAATAAAGAGTTGCAAGAAACGTGTTAACATTTCAACCTCCAGAATAGGATGATGACTAATATTTGTATCCTATATGAAGATCTGTTCTAGTGGTGTACAATCACTAGTCCTTCTTTGCCAAATCCTATCACCCAAACATACAATCTGTAAAACTTCTGTAAATATAAAAAGATGTGGAGTGAGAGGTTGCGGGAAAAATGCACCATGCCAGTGGACCTGCGCCCATGGTTTATTCAGTGGCATCCGTTATTTACAAGTGAGAAGAGCAAGACTGAATACACCATTGCCACAAATGCTAAATATTATATCCACTTTACATCATCTTGGACGACTTCACATAAAGTATGACCTATAAGGGTGAGGAATAACTTACCTCATACACGTATTAAATTATGTACCGAGACAAGCAAATCCTTTGTATTAGTATTTTTTTTTGTTTTTTGCACTGACTAAAGAGTACAACTACGTTTTGACCCTTGTACATCCATCTAAGCAATTAATTTATTTTTTGTTTAAATCAAAGACTTCTGTGAGCGCATTTTCATTTCTAATTGACAAATTGATGCTCCGGATGCTGAGAGGCACCTATATTGTGGTTGGGAATGAATGCGGCCTCGAAAACACTCTAGTGTATTCAGGCTTCTCATTCACTTCACAATCATCTAGGCCCCTTCTTATAGGGTTCCCAGGTTAGGATTTCCTTAGGGACATAAGAAGATTCTCAAGATGAGAGCCCCTCAGTTTGATCCCCAGTAAGAACCACCATAAGCTGGCTTAGATCCACCTTTGTTTTGTCCACCTGCTGTCCCTGCACGCTGACCACCGGAGCTGCCACCATCCTGAAAGAATATAATTGATTTTGTAAATTTTTATATTAAGGAGAATGAGGAAATAATTTCCAGTAACACTTACATGTATTAGGCAAGATAATGTGGTAAATTTCCTTACACTAATAAAAATAATGTTAGGTTTTCATTTCAACATGCATAAAAAACCTACCTGGTGGAGCTGATGATGCATTAGAGGGGAGTGGTGCTGTGCAGCAGCTGGGATAGTAGGGATGAACATAGGCGGGTATGCATTAGCAGTCATGGGATTGGTGCCAGAGCCTGCCAGGTTGAATGGCGGGGGAGTTCCCGTATGGAAACCTTGCTTGTCATATGACTGGAAATTAGAAAATATCAATGAAGTTGTAGCTTTAAAAACAAAAATGGCTAAAATGAATACTCATCAAAGCTAAATATTTATGAAGAAGAGACAAAGTACAACAAAGAAAACTGCAGATTAAGACCAACCACAAAAAGTAAAAAGATGGCAACTTACCCTTCCTACTTTATTAAGGTGACTCTTATAACCTCCAAGTTCAGTCCCTGAATTAGTGGCTGAGCCTGTTGATGCTCCACCAGCCTTGTTCTGATTCTGGGACGCTGATCCGTAACCAGTCTTGAAGTCCTGAGTCTATGTGCAGAAAGACAAATAAATAAAGAAGGCATGCACTGAACTTCCATAACATTTACTGTAAAATGCAGCAGAAAATCTTTAGCTGAAGGAAATAAATCCAAGAAAGGTAGAACAATAAATCCTAACATGGAATTGCAACCTACCTGTGATAAGTTTTCATAGTAGCTTCCAGTACCATACTGCAACTTGGGTGCTGCTGGGAACTGGTTAGTGTTTGACCCAGTGTGTGCATTAGTAACAGGTGGTATCTGAATTATAGCAGTTGGTGTTCCATATTGGGGGAAGGAGCTTGGAACTGCTGCCATATTATGGTACATGTAGAACGGGGGCATTGCTGCATTGCCAGCTGCTGTGATGTATGTACCACCTGCCTGTGCTCCCTGGTTGTAAGAAGATAATTAATATAAACAAAGTGCTGTAATTCTTACCACAACTATGTAAGCTTTTTTTGTTTTACCAGTTAAAAAAAACAGATCTGCAGAAATGATCCACAAAGGAAACAATAACTTACTTGTTGATTCATAGTGGAGGGAACAGGAGAGGAATTTTGGTCAGTTCGGAATTTAGCATCAGCTGCAGAGTAAGCCGCCGACGTCATGTTCCCGTCACGGCCAGTGGCTAAACTGGTTGGAGCCTGCTGGACAAAAACAAAACTTTTAAATTTAAAGGCAAGAAATTTTGATACCCCACATAGGTTACATATGGGTCAAGCCTACAAGCCACATACCACATAGATCTAACAGGTTAAAGTTTTTTTTTTTTTTTTTTTCTCTCTCTCTCTCTCTTCTTAAGGCTATAGAACTATAATCACAATCAACATCTGCATACGGCATTTGAGCTGCTTAACCCATTAACGCTGGTATATTTTGAAGCCGAAAATAAAAGATTCCGGGCGGATGGCATCATACTATGCAAAGTGCAATTGATGGCCAATCCCATGGAGCAGCATGCGGCTGCGTGGCCTGGGAGCTAAGCGGGCCAGGGGACATCAGCTGCCAAGCAAGTGTCCCCCTAGCAGCCTTCCAGGGCCTGTGCAGGCGATGGTGTGTTATCCGTCAAAGGAGATTTTTGGCACATGCTAAAACCAGGCCCTCCACTCTTTCTGAGTGCATTTACACATGTTTGCATGCTTGCATGTATTTGCAAGGGTTTATATATACATAAACAAATATATGTGTTCATATATACATACAAAAACATATGTGTTCATATATATACACAAACATATGCACAAAGGAGGGAAAGTAGCACTGCCACAGCACACACACTCTTGCGCGGTCCCATACACCGTCTGAGTGTACAATAAATACTGCGATGGGACTACACACCATATTGCAAAAATACCACTAACAATCGGTTAATTTAAACCAAGGGAGCCCAGACTTGTCCTTAAACCCTTGAACTGGGTGCTTTGCTGACTGCACATGGCCCAAAATCTGGCCAATAGGCTTACTGAGTAGCCACTCTGATGGGTGTGGCTTGTTGCTCGAGTGCACACAAACACACATGCAGTGACAAGACACCAAGCCTTTCCTTTCCAATGTTATTTTCTCTTTTCTGAATAACCCTTTTTAGCTTTTTCGCCATTTTCCAATGTTTAAATTTGTCACTCAATATGCTGTATACAGATGGTAATAGCCAGTCTTCTTTGCACAGACTCCACATGATCTCTCTTGGTAGTACAGAACTCAGTGCAAAAATAATAACAATAAGTAAAATTTTGTTATTTGTTATTATTTTAATCTTTCGTAATATTCCATTTTCTGTTATATAGCCTACACTGCTGGTCACAGAGAGCAGGAAGAGAATGAAAATAGTGTCTTCCCTGGAGCCGTACCAGCACTCATGGATGGTATAATCAATACTCACTTATCAATTAAAATAATGCAATAGCCCATTCCTAAATGCCTATGGAGTTTAATCACTTTCCATGAGCTTTGTGCACTCTTGGCAAGTCATTCCCATCATCCTGACCTACAACTGAAATTCTTATGATACCAAGGTCCTGTTACCATGGCCCCCAGCTAAATCTTTCCATGACGGCATGTTCATGTCACCCAACCATAAAGCCAATTTTATTTCACATATAAACCTAACAAAGGTTTTCTCAAAACAAAAATTGAATTGAAGTTACCATATGAGGCAGCCGTTGTTGTAGTAATTGGAAGTCTTCCAAAGAATACATAGCAGGCTGCTGAAGGCCTGTGTAGAAGGCAGGTGGGAGAGCACCCTGCAGAGCTGCAGCAGCTGGTGGGGAAACATATTGGGAATGCGGAGCCATCATCTGCTGTGCTTGCTGTTGCTGCTGCTGATGTTGCTGTGCTTGCTGGTGCTGATGTTGCTGTGCCTGTTGCTGGTGTATATGAGGCTGCTGATGCTGTTGTACACCTGGAGGCACTGCACCACTTAATCCACTCATAACTTTGCCTGGGAAAATTTTTAAAATATAGGATGTGCACTCACATCTATAGAGCTTCTCTAAAATTATCAGATAAAAAAAAAATCATATTTAACCACCGTTTCACATAATTCTGACTGAAGTACGGTACCTGGTACAGAGGGTTTAGAAGGCTGTACAGGATGTGCAGAAGCAGAGTTCAATGAGGCCGATAACACTGTTGGACCAGTGCTATTACTTGTGCTACTGCTACTAACTGAAGCACTTGTGGATAGCGTACTGGACAACCCTGAGCCTCCAGTTGATGTCTGCTCTGCATAACTCTGATGGGTAAACAAAATCATTGTACTATACAATAGAATATGGAAATATTCCATATCAGAGTAACATTAGCCTGGTGACATACCAAGCTTTATGTTTATGTAGATGAACAACTGGAATATTTGCCCTCTACAAGCAAACATTTCAGATTTTATGAAACCCTTCCCATATTAGTATCATGCATCATTTATTCTAAATTAACCAAAATATGCTGTGGATAATCCTCCTACCACCCACCACACACACCCCAAAAATAAGGGGAAAAAAATGTATATATGCTATACCTGTGCAGTATCTTTTACTACAGAAGGTGCAGTTGGTAGCCCCGTAAGAGGTTTCGGAGCCGTGATGGTACCCAGCGATGAATGACTAGAGGCATTAACGTAGCTGTTCTGATACTGACTGCTGCTGTTTCCTGCAACTGATGCCTGAAAATAAATAAATAAAAACATTAATAACCACACCTACAAGTAAAAGAGAGAGAGAGAGAGAGAGAGAGAAGGGGGGGAAGGGAAGAGAGAGAGAGAGAAGGGGGGGGAGGGAAGAGAGAGAGAGAGAAGGGGGGAAGGGAAGAGAGAGAGAGAGAAGGGGGGGAAGGGAAGAGAGAGAGAGAGAAGGGCGGGAAGGGAAGAGAGAGAGAGAGAAGGGCGGGAAGGGAAGAGAGAGAGAGAGAAGGGGGGGGAAGGGAAGAGAGAGAGAGAGAAGGGGGGGAAGGGAAGAGAGAGAGAGAGAAGGGGGGGAAGGGAAGAGAGAGAGAGAGAAGGGGGGGGAGGGAAGAGAGAGAGAGAGAAGGGGGGGAAGGGAAGAGAGAGAGAGAGAAGGGGGGAAGGGATAAGAGAGAGAGAGAGAAGGGGGGGAAGGGAAGAGAGAGAGAGAGAAGGGGGGGAAGGGAAGAGAGAGAGAGAGAAGGGGGGGAAGGGAAGAGAGAGAGAGAAGGGGGGAAGGGAAGAGAGAGAGAAGGGGGGGAAGGGAAGAGAGAGAGAGAGAAGGGGGGGAAGGGAAGAGAGAGAGAGAGAAGGGGGGGGAGGGAAGAGAGAGAGAGAGAAGGGGGGAAGGGAAGAGAGAGAAGGGGGGGAAGGGAAGAAAGAGAGAGAGAGAGAGAGAGAGAGAGAGAGAGAGAGAGAGAGAGAGAGAGAGAGAGAGAGAGAGAGAGAGAGAGAGAGAGAGAGAGAGAGAGAGAGAGAGAGAGAGGAAAGGAGGAGAGAGAGAGGAAAGGAGGAGAGAGAGAGGAAAGGAGGAGAGAGATATGGAAGGGAGGGGAGAGATATGGAAGGGAGGGGAGAGGAGAGAAGGAAGGGAGAAGGGGAGGAGGGAAGAAGACTGTTAACAATGTCACTACCGTTTCAAATAATTTCCACTGTAGTATTATATTAGGGGGACCTTTCCTGGTGGGGGATTAGCAAGCCTATTATATAAGTACACCAATGAGAAAAACTGACAAAAGAGTGTTAGAGCCCACCTTGGGTTATTTCTTGACAGGAACGTAAGTGCCAACAGGTAGAACTGTGTTTGCAGATAATACCAGGTACATCTTTACAGACTTCTGGTAGTTACAAACTTGCATACACTGTTTGATAATGACATTCTACACAGAAATGAGTTTGTGAATGTCCAAGGAACACATACCAATATCATAAGAAATATTATGCACAATGATTTATGATGAAATATTTTGAGATCTAAAAAAATATGAGTTTTGTGTGCATTTACACATGAAATATGCTCTACATTGCAACACCCTGGTAATATGCTGTAGCATACCAAGTATAAATTACTAATGTTAAATAAATGAAAGTACAAATAATAATGATAATGTTTTGGTTTGGCTTCACTCTAACATACAATACTGTTCACTATTATTATAATTTATTTTGATTTGGAATAGGTTGTTTCTGTTCTAAATACCACTTTAATATGTAGGGTGTTTTTGAACTTCCGCAAAAATAAGAGATATTTCGAACATTTCATGCTTAAGATGATAGCATACAATATCAGTTATAAAATAAAAACATTATGGAATTTTGAAAATCAGTCTTATGCAATGGTCTTAGTAAAGAGCCGAAAAGACACTTTATTCTTTTCATGCTTTTCCACGAAAAAATGCAACCTGTGGATGCTTCCGTAGGCCATAGGTAAAATAAATATGTAGATAACCAACCCCAACCAGGTGTCTGATGATTTTTATTCACCTATTTGCAAAGATAATGAGAACAAACGACTGAACATAAACTCTACCTGAGCAGAGAAACTGGATCCATAGCCACCTGTTGGCTGTGAACTACTGGTATTGTTGTTGCTATTGGTTGCAACCGCTGCACTATTAGCATTGCTGTAA
>NC_091556.1:10401456-10406456 GCF_042767895.1 Penaeus vannamei | reverse complement strand
CAGAAGACAGACTAACTGCTTTATTAATTACATTGCTGTTGTTGCTTATGCTGCTTGCTAGGCTGCTTGTAACCCCACTGTGCAGACCTGTTAATGAAATTGGTTGATAAACTTTACCATTTCTCTTTACATTAATAAACGAGACAAATTAATACATTATATACATAACATTAATTTAAGATTATTTTGAAGAGGAATGCAAGCAGGGACTAAAAAAATGAATAAATAAAAAGTTACAAAATTAAATAAATCAAAAATTATAATAATTAATCCATGATGATAATGAAAATAATGATGATGCCTTTAAATATTATTTCATCTTTACCAAAGAAAAGGATAAAAAAGGAAAAGAAACAAGAAAAAAGTTTTGTACCAGAGCTTGAGAAGATGGCTGCTTGAAGTTGGGCTGTTGGTGTGGCATATGGTGCCGGTGTTGAGGATGCCGGTGATGGAGAAGTGACTGACACACCCACTGTTCCCACAAGACCTCCAGCCTTCAAAGATTCACCAACATTGGTGCTGAGCCCACCTAATATCCCATGCTGGCCTCCAACACTCAGTCCTGGTGCTGGGGGTACAAGGGAGGCCCCACCTCCCCTACTTCCACCACCACCACCTCCACTGTTGGTATTGCTATTCCCACCTAACTGTGCAGAGGAAACTAGACCAGTCAGGGTAGACTGTGGGGCTGCCTTTTGAAGAAGGGCAGCCAAGTCCATAGTCTGGGGTTGAGTGATAGAAGCCGTGGAGGCTGTGGATGAGGAATAAGTAGAGACACTGGCTGTAGAGTAGTTGGACACCTGTGGAGGTTGATAGGTTTGAGGTGGGTTTGGGGTATAGGCTTGGCTGGGTGCCAGAGAAACAGCTGGGCTTACAGACTGCCCAACAGTAGAGCCCACAGCTGAGCATGCAGTTGGGGCTACTGCTGGATTGCCCACTGCCATTGGATCAGCCATGTTCTCTGCCAATGGGGGTGCCACAGTTGTAGCACTAGTACCACCAGAAGGTCCAAACACTGTAGTCTGATCTAATGACCCCGTCCACTCACTGTCCCAATCATCTGTACCAGGAGTTGGTTCGTCATCCCAATTGTCTGAAAGATGTTACACTTATAATAATAGTATTTATAACTATTCAGAAAACTGAACATGGGCCACATTCAATATTCTATGGAGAGAGCAAAAATTTGATGTATATACTAAGCAATTATTGTTCCAGAAATGCACAAATCCTTTAATTCACTCATGCTGAGTTATGGATGGCATTAGCCCGATGGTGCCGTGGATGACATGTATGTGCATGCATTACTGATTTAGTATTTTCCATGACACTACTTACCAATCTTGAGATTGTTTTGATGATTGGGCTTTTCATCTGTAAGAGGTCCCCAGGTGTCTATGGAATCAGGGAACCCAGGAGCCTGTCTGTTCTGGAATGTACGTGGGCCCATGGAATTCCCTCGACCGCGTCCACCTCGTCCTCTTGCCATGGGAGTTCCGTTGGTCATCCTGCCTCGCCTTGACCCTTCACCACGGCCAGGGCCATCCCAGCTTTCACTGAAACGCATTAAGTTATGTTTAAAGAGGACAGTCACCACATAATCTGGGGTACCCTTAATATGGGAACTAGATTTATTACTTTTCTTCCTGACTGGTATCATTATAAATGTTACATATCAAGTTTGGTCTCATTTGATGAACTAACTTAAACAAAAATAAAATTGTATTTATTTCTTTTGCCCACCATTTTGTCTGGCTTACTCACATCACAACAAATTACTAAATTCAATGAAAAAAAATTCAGTGATATCCTTCATTTATTACCATGAGCTGTACTGTTTTTTTTGTTTTTTTTAATCATTTTCAATATCCAAGATTGAATTTTCAAGAAAGGAAATTTTCCATCTCAATCTTATCAGAAAAATAAACAAATAAAGATTTCATCAGTACCAAAAATCAAAACTTTTCACTTTACAAATTGCAACATCATTAAAAAGACATTGCATAAGTAATAACATGGTTTTAAGCAAAAGAAGAAGAAGAAGAAGATGAAAAGAGAGAGAGAGAGAGAGAGAGAGAGAGAGAGAGAGAGAGAGAGAGAGAGAGAGAGAGAGAGAGAGAGAGAGAGAGAGAGAGAGAGAGAGAGAGAGAGAGAGAGAGTTTAAATATTTACATCGAGTGATCAGACACAAAGGCACATTTCTGATGAGAAACAGTTACTGTTCGGTTTGCTGCTTCTTGCAAAATTTGTCACAAACAGTCCTAACATACAACTTGCTTTCAAAGTAAATAAACAATTGCAATATGTAAAGACTTTTTCTCATTCGTAATGGATGACAGGAGTAATAGTTTAAAGGAACTAACTGGATGATATTAGTAATAATAGTGAATCTAAGAATGAGATTTAGTATTTAATGAAGATAAAGGAAATAAGAATTTCAAAAAATCTTTTGCATATCTTTGTAGCAACCTGCAGCTCGGCATAGTTGCCTAGGTTGGGTCCGTCAGGTTCACAGCCTTGTCCTCACTCACCGGCAGGCGCTTCTTGTGACTCACCTGGACATCTCATACCTCTCTGATTCGACCACAGGCTCCCCTTGTTCCCTGTTCACTTACACAGTTCCCAAGTGCTTAAGCTGCAGAATCCGGAATGAGATCAAGCATCATCTCAAGATCATCCAGCCGTACCAAAACTAAGCAGCAGCCACTGTGGAGCCTGACTGGCTCCGCCGCTGATCTCCAACTTCATATCTAACACTCAGCCATACCTCACATCCACACAAACACTCCCCAAAGAGATATTGACACCAGTCATGTGGTAGACACCTCATCTACAACTCTGGTGACCCATGGAGTAATACGGACATTGGTATTTCACTCATACACTTTGCTCACTCACCAGAGTGGGAGTACTGTAGCAATCATGAGCCAAAGCCCAGGTTGGGTCCACCAGGTCCACAGTCTTGATATAGTATACTATAGAAGACTATAGAAGACTACATGTGGCTTGGGGACACCACGTGGCGCAAGCCACCTCGTAGAGTTTTAATCATAGCTGCTCCACTCTTTACTCAACACTGCCAGATATCCTGTTCTTACATCGTTATTCTCGTGTAATAACAAGTGCGTGTTACTCTTAATCAATAAAGAGGACAGCCACATCAGTGTATCACTAGCCGCAACCAATAATTCAAACAAACCATATAGAAGGCTCTTTATCACCTTTTATACTTCTCACTCACTCACCAGCAGGCACTTCTCGCGACTCATTGCCAAGACCTGACAGGCACACCCGGACACCTCATGGCCCTCTGATTGGACCACAGGCTCCCCTCCTTCCCTGTTCCCTTACACAGTTCCCATGTACTTAAGCTGCAGAATCCAGAACAAGATCAAGCATCGTCTCAAGATCATCCAACAGCACCACAGATAAGCAGCAGCCACCAGGGAGCCTCACCAGCTCCCCTGTTGATCTCCAACTTCATATCCAACTTATTGCCATACCTGTGGGAACTCACACCCACACATACTCCCCAATGAGATCTAGACACCAGTCACGTGGTAGACACCTTATCTATTACATCATATAGAAAAAGATATGAATAACTAGAAAAATATTAACAACACATTTTAAGGCATCAGTTCATATGTGCTATTAGAGATTTCTTCCATACAGAGTTTAGAATAAAAATAAAAAAAGGCCAATAAAAATGCTCTTCATACATTCCCAGGATGGCCATAATACAATAAGAAGTAGCGAGAATTCATCTACAGAAAAATATAGCTATCAATATAACTCAGTTGATGCTTCTGGTTGGCACAGATACGTCCACAGCTTGGTAATTCATATCATCATCGAAATCCCTCATTTCTGTCAGCCATAATGGCCTTTCATTTATACTTGTGACATCATGACACTGTAGCAAGCTTCCTCTGTAGGCCGTTTGAAAATGCTTGGTTTGGGCACGAATCCAGAACAAGATATCTGATCAAGATAATGGTGGTATGACTTGTGTATCCTTAGCAAGATAGCCATTATTGGCATGGTATGACATACATGGCATCATGAAGCAAAAGGTTTAAAACATTGACAATAGTAATGATACTATCATTAAAATCGTTAATTACAAGAACTAAGAAAATATCAAGGGATGGGGAAAACTTGTTTCCTTGATGAATTTAATAATGAAGGGCCATTATCAAATTTTGTATAATAAAATCTATAAAACAAAACCAATTGGACAATGCATAAACCAAGTATTAATAGGTTAAACTATCTGCTTTTCCTATTAATAGTATGCTACCCTTCTGTACAATAAACAAAATTTAATCTAATTAGACATCGTCATACATCCTGCCTGCAACAACAAATAAAAAAATAAATAAATAAATGAAAATAAATAAAAAAATAAAAAAAATCCTACCTGTCACGGCCACCACGGCCACTGCCTCCACCTCGCCCTCTAAACCTGGGTGGTCCACCTCCCCTTGGCCGAGATCCGCTGCGCTCTCGGGAGTCGACACGCCGATTTTCCTTGTTGCTTTCTGTCTCCGTTGGCTGTTACAAAAAATGTAATCTAAATAAATGAGAGAGAGAGAGAGAGAGAGAGAGAGAGAGAGAGAGAGAGAGAGAGAGAGAGAGAGAGAGAGAGAGAGAGAGAGAGAGAGAGAGAGAGAGAAAGAGAGGAAAATGGTAAACAGGTAAAATCATGCAAGGCTAGTAACTTATTGCTTGTGACTAAGCTCTTGTGGAGCCATCTATGTGCGAGTTAAATGAATAAATCAAACTCACAGTGCTCATGGCATTTATGTGCATATCATCCTGGCATCAGTTTTTGAAGCTTAGTGATTAAACCAAAAATCTGACTAGCCACAATAGAGCAAAGCCTTTCAGAAATATGTGCTTTTTCACACTTTAAATTCACTGTCAATGGAAAGTAGGGAGTATGAGGAAGTAATTCAGGTACTATTTAGCATGTTTCTTCCAACTCCATCCGCACC
>NC_091556.1:10383956-10386456 GCF_042767895.1 Penaeus vannamei | reverse complement strand
TGGGGGTTTGTATGTGTGTGTGTGTGGGGGGGGGTTGTATGTGTGTGGGGGGGGTTGTATGTGTGTGTGGGGGTTTGTGTGTGTGGGGGGGTTTGTATGTGTGTGGGGGTTTGTATGTGTGTGGGGGGGGTTTGCATGTGTGTGGGGGGGTTTGTATGTGTGTGGAGGGGGGGGGGTTGTATGTGTGTGTGTGTGTGTGTGTGTTTGTAAGTGTGTGTGTGTGTGTGGGTTTGTATGTGTGTGTGTGTGTGGGTTTGTATGTGTGTGTGTGGGGGGGTTTGTATGTGTGTGTGTGGGGGGGTTTGTATGTGTGTGTGTGTGTGGGTTTGTATGTGTGTGCGTGTGGGTTTGTGTGTGCGTGTGCGTGTGGGTTTGTATGTGTGTGCGTGTGGGTTTGTATGTGTGCGAATATGGGTTTGTATGTGTGTGCGTGTGTGTGTATGTGGGTTTGTAGGTGTGTGTGTATGTGGGTTTGTAGGTGTGTGTATGTGGGTTTGTAGGTGTGTGTGTGTGTGGGTGGGTTTGTAGGTGTGTGTGTGTGGGTGGGTCTGTAGGTGTGTGTGTGGGTTGTGTGGGTGGGTTTGTAGGTGTGTGTGTGTGTGTGTGTGTGTGTGTGTGTGTGTCTGTGTGTGTGTGTGTGTGTGTGTGTGTGTGTGTGTGTGTGTGTGTGTCTGTGTGTGTGTGTGTGTGTGTGTGTGTGTGTGTGTGTGTGTGTGTGTGTGTGTGTGGGTTTGTAGGTGTGTGTGTGTGTGTGGGTTTGTAGGTGTGTGTGTGTGTGTGGGTTTGTAGGTGTGTGTGTGGGTGGGTTTGTAGGTGTGTGAACGTGGGTGGGTTTGTAGGTGTGTGTGTGTGGGTGGGTGGGTTTGTAGGTGTGTGTGTGTGGGTAGGTGGGTTTGTAGATGTGTTTGTGTGTGTGTGTGCGTGTGTGTGGGGGTGGGTGGATTTGTAGGTGTGTGTGTGTGGGTGGGTGGATTTGTAGGTGTGTGTGTGTGTGTGGGTGGGTGGATTTGTAGGTGTGTGTGTGTGTGGGTGGGTGGATTTGTAGGTTTGTAGGTGTGTGTGTATGTGGGTTTGTAGGTGTGTGTGTATGTGGGTTTGTAGGTGTGTGTGTATGCGGGTTTGTAGGTGTGTGTGTATGTGTGTTTGTAGGTGTGTGTATGTGGGTTTGTAAGTGTGTGTGTGTGGGTGGGTTTGTAGGTGTAGGTGTGTGTGTGTGGGTTGTGTGGGTGGGTTTGTAGGTGTGTGTGTGTGGGTTGTGTGGGTGGGTTTGTAGGTGTGTGTGTGGGTGGGTTTGTAGGTGTGTGTGTGTGTGTGGGGGGGTTGTAGGTGTGTGTGTGGGGGTGGGTTTGTAGGTGTGTGTTTGTGGGTGTGTTTGTAGGTGTGTGTGGGGGTGGGAGGGTTTGTAGGTGTGTGTGTGTGGGTGGGTGGGTTTGTAGGTGTGTGTGTCGGTGGGTGGGTGGGTTTGTAGGTGTGTGTGTGTGTGTGTGGGTGGGTGGGTTTGTAGGTGTGTGTGTGTGTGGGTTTGTAGGTGTGTGTGTGTGGGTAGGTGGGTTTGTAGGTGTGTGTGTGTGGGTGGGTGGGTTTGTAGGTGTGTGTGTATGGGTGGGTGGGTTTGTAGGTGTGTGTGTGTGGGTGGGTGGGTTTGTAGGTGTGTGTGTGTGTGTGTGGGTGGGTGGATTTGTAGGTGTGTGTGTGTGTGTGTGTGGGTGGGTGGATTTGTAGGTGTGTGTGTGTGTGGGTGGGTGGATTTGTAGGTGTGTGTGTGTGTGTGGGTGGGTGGATTTGTAGGTGTGTGTGTGTGTGGGTGGGTGGATTTGTAGGTGTGTGTGTGTGTGGGTGGGTGGATTTGTAGGTGTGTGTGTGGATGGGTGGATTTGTAGGTGTGTGTGTGTGTGTGGGTGGGTGGATTTGTAGGTGTGTGTGTGTGTGTGGGTGGGTGGATTTGTAGGTGTGTGTGTGTGTGGGTGGGTGGATTTGTAGGTGTGTGTGTGTGGGTGGGTGGATTTGTAGGTGTGTGTGTGTGGGTGGGTGGATTTGTAGGTGTGTGTGTGTGTGTGGGTGGGTGGATTTGTAGGTGTGTGTGTGTGTGGGTGGGTGGGTTTGTAGGTGTGTGTGTGTGTGTGGGTGGGTGGGTTTGTAGGTGTGTGTGTGTGGGTGGGTGGGTTTGTAGGTGTGTGTGTATGGGTGGGTGGGTTTGTAGGTGTGTGTGTGTGGGTGGGTGGGTTTGTAGGTGTGTGTGTGGGTGGCTGGGTTTGTAGGTGTGTGTGGGTGGGTGGGTGGGTTTGAAGGTGTGTGGGTGGGTTTGTAGATGTGTGTGGGTGGGTGGGTGGGTTTGTAGGTGTGGGTGGGTGGGTGGGTTTGTAGGTGTGTGTGTGTGTGTGTGTGTGTGTGTGTGTGTGTGTGTGTGTGTGTGTGTGTGTGTATGTCTGCGTGTGTGTGTGTCTGCGTGTGTGTGTCTGCGTGTGTGTGTCTGCGTGTGTGTGTCTGCGTGTGTGTGTCT
>NC_091556.1:10376456-10378956 GCF_042767895.1 Penaeus vannamei | reverse complement strand
AAAACTTACAAATGTTTACAGGACACTTATCTGCTATTGGCTTCCAACAAACGCAAAGAACCATGCTTTAAGACCTTCCTGGAAATTAAAAGTTTAATAAAATAATCCAGTCCTAGCTTTAACTATCCAGACTATAACTGTTATACATTTGCTGGCTTTTGCTTAAACATGAAACCCGCAAAGGATGCCATTGCTTAGCACAATGCCACTACCGATATGCACAGATCACTGCATATTTTTGAGACTAGGAACAAACAATGATATATGATTAAAAAAAAATAGGGGTATAGAGACAACATGGGTGTACCTTCTAAACACTTGCATACCCTAAACATACTTCTAGTGTCTGCTTCATACTCTATAGTCTGCCCTTTATCTTCATTAAATTGTCAGTTATATTTCTTTTCAGCAACTCACTGTCTTGACAGTCTTTCTTCTATTAAAGATACATTTAGCAATGAAAAATGCTGGGTATGAAAATATTAAACGAAATGACAAGATTCACTGAACAATATGTAGATGCAAAACTAAAAACATGTACCCCGTAAGTTCGCATTAAAACCTAAAAAATGAAAGGGAAAAAGCGGGGCGGTATAGCGTGTTCAACTATCCAGCTTCTGAAGTCACTACTTGTTGCAAAAAACTTCTCTCTGAATTCACCGCCGTGTTATGACCACCTGCACCTGCAATGCCCCACATCCAGACAATAATACAAACCCTAGAGAGGAAACTAAAGATCATAAACATGCCCAAAACGGCGAAGAAGCGAGTCTCTGGAGGGAAACACGACCACGGACCGAGTGTGGCTTTGGTAGTAAACAATGGAGACGCTGCCACTAAATGTGTTCCTGTTCCCTTCTACGACGATTTTAACATTCTAAATCCAAATACTGACCCAAGGAGGGAAAAATAACACACTGCACGCGAGTACAACACTCCTACCACTTCCGAATCCCGATTTGCCGCCACTTCCACCCGGTAAGGACTGTTCAATAACACATGCGAGCTGGACGCCATTTGCCACATCCTAGGCCTACATCACACCGGTTTTAAAGTCTTTTTCTACGTAAACTAGGGCGTTTGCACTCGATACTCTGATGCAGTATACTTCCTGAATCATTTGCGGTGCCCTTTAACCCATCCGCGGATTCACAAACACAGTAGATGTTTTTAAAAATCACATTAAATTTACGGGATTCATATTTACCTAAGAAAATGCGCTCACAAAAGCTCTAGGGTCACGTGACCAGGGATTGCGGAGCGCATGCGCATTACGCCTGTGACGTCACACTAACGTTTTCTTTGATAATTTGCTGAGACACTTCTTTGCATCTCACCTCAGAGATATTTTGCTCTCTATACTAAACATGACCATTATTCGTAAATCTTAATCATGATTAGCAATTTTACGATTCCAGCGAAAGTTTCTAAGCCTGTAATCCCTATATTCATGAATGAATGCATCCTGTTTCGACCACGTTGTGGATAAACTAATACAATTTTCACATCATTTTCGGGGAATCTGGTAACTCATATCTTGGAAGAGTAAATATGTACCCTAAAGCAGTTCCGTTGTCATCGTATTTCCTTATGTTTCACAATATATTTCCGGAAGTATTAGCTTTAAGAATCGTTTAGGAATGCACATCTACGTATAACACGGATGCCATTGTTGAAGTATTCTCACGGCGATTTTTTCTCATTGTTATTAATTACCAGAATAACATTGTATACAATAACCCATTTACCTACAAATACACATCAAAATAAATTACGCATATTTACTCATATTTATTTGAACGACAAATCTTATGTATAGCATTAACCTATTCATTGTACAGCATATGACATCTTCCTCACCACTTACCATGTGGCGCGCATCCCCCTGACACCTCGCTCTACCGCTCACGTCTAGACGGTGCATGGGTGGTCAGGGAGATAAGAGACTGCAGCAAGATAGCTCGCCCACGCTGACTATTACTGTTGTGGATGGTCTATTTCGGTTTATTGTTGAAATATTTCCTAATTTCTTCAAAGATAAACGGAGCGTTCGGTATTTTCTATTGTCATAACATACACATAGGGTATTATCAAAAGGATATGATATTGTATATGGCAGGATGCAAAGAAACCAGAAAAAAACTACATTATCAACGTGCTAAAAATATTAATAGGAGGGCCAAGAATCTTGCTGATAGAGGGACAAAACAAGTCCAGCCACTTCGAAAGAGACCTAGAATAACCGTAGTATCCATCAAAAGATATTTCAAGCAGCAATAATCTTAATATCCGTGTAGATGAGTGAAACAGGTCGTAAATTTCCCTAGTTACAATAGGACACGTTGGTATGTGTGTTGCTTATACAAACAAATAATAATAATAAATGAAGACAAAACTTTTATTTTTATTCTGGTGATTTTTTATCACATTTAAGATAAAAATCGGTTGTGTAGACTTTCCACTCTGCTCTCATGTCTTCTCGATTTGTTCACTTTTGTAG
>NC_091556.1:10366456-10368956 GCF_042767895.1 Penaeus vannamei | reverse complement strand
TGAAGCATGGGATCAATGCTCATGACAACTGCATGTAGTTTCACGTGACCGCAAGGAATTTTCGACCAGTAACTACTGAAATGTTTTCTATGGTGATTCGGTACTACCGCCATCTAAACACTTTTTTCTTTTTTTCATTTGCCATAGTTATGTACGAACAAATCGACCATCAAGCCCATTTCCTTACTGTCACTTCGGTCTAGAATTCCATCCAAGAGAACATGGTTCCACTTCCTTGATTCGGACGCGAAAATACTACCTTCCAGACGATATTTGGCAGCGTCGCATTGCTTCCGGTCCTTACCAGTAATGAGGCTAGGAGGCCACACCGCGCACAGACTCCCCTGCTTGATATGGTACATCCGGATCGACTGTGAGAACCACCCAGTCTGAACAAGCAGGTACAAGCATGGCGGCCGCTGAATAGATATACTACTTAACGGTCTGTGTTGAGAGCAAGTGGCTGTTAGGTTAGGCCATGATTTTCGTATTTTGGCATGTGCGCAATACAGAAATGATTGATAAAAAAGTTTTCATTCAAAAATCGATCTGAAACTTTCTTCCAGTTGCCGTTTAAGTACGCTATATTCAAGTGCCCTTGCTTGCCAACAGAAAGCCTTTCACTTACCTATGGGTACACAGTTCACTACTAAACTGCAACTTCTTGTCACAGGCATAAATTTGTACTTAAAAGCACACATATATCGAAGTGATATATGCGTGTAATGCATTTTGATTTCACCAAATAACTTCATATTCTAGAGAGAGAAAAAACAATGTGGCGTATTGCCTTAGTCTCATGCGTCATGTCATGTCTATTGTCTATCGTGAATATTTTTTATTTTGATTTCCAAAATAACAAATTCTGGTTGAAAGGATTCTTTGTCTGTTTTCATTCAACTCTTCGAAAACTTGTAGTAAGACAGAATTGCACTTCCTCCAGGTGGGGCTGGAACTAGTACATCCCTTTACTTCTGGTCTTTGGAAGGTGGGAGGTACACTTGTCTTATTTTGGAGCTGGGGATTTTTTTCCTCCCACCGAAATTTCATCACCGACTTGAATAGCGACTTGCTTGCTATTCAAGAAAAAAATTGCTGTGGCCTAACCTCATTTTGGACCTGTACACAGACGCACATACAGTATATATATATATATATATATATATATATATATATATATATATATATATATATATATATATATATATATATATATATATATTCACACACACACACACACGCCGTGTTTGAGAGGTAAAGTTTCCAATGTGGATATAAATGCCGATTTTATATATTTTTTCAAAATTTTGTTAGCTGGTGTAATATTTGAAATTCAAATCTCGAAAATTTTGAAAATTATCAGTTAGTCTTAGTATCAGAAACACGTGAAAAGTGAACATTAAGTACAGATGTTATTACTTCCACAGTTACTACCAATAACAATGACATAATAATTATCAAATTTGGTTCCTTTTTTCATACTCCATTATTATATGAAATACAGACACTAATAAAAAATGTAAACTTTAGTTACTACTGCTTGTATTTCAATAGATAATTACCATTTTTTCGAGTATATTCCAAAAATATAAAATCATGAATTTGATGTAGCAATCCCTTTTCCAGTTCTGTATAGAGATTGGCAACCTATTAGGGGCTTGTCGAAGGCAAAAAGTTTCAAGTTCTGCAAAAATCTAAACTTAATACTGAATAAAAGCCGTTATCCTCACATTTCGTTAAACATTTTTTTCAGTCCTGAAAACATATTCTAATTACCATATGGATATATTAAACACATTGCATATATCGATTGCAGATCAGTATAGAATCCATTGTTCAAACAGTTAATAGGATAATTCCTGTTCCAAAACTTAATTGTTGCTTAAAGTTGAATCTTGAGATAACATTTTGTTGGAAGGGTTTGACCTCTAAAACACAAGAATATCCCCTCAGGGGCAGGTTTACCAGCATACTTGTGGCAAGCTGTAACCTGGGAAACCTGCTTGTGTGAACGTTTCCATGGAGAATAAGTAGAGTTAATCATGTGTTTGCATATATCAGGTTTAGCGGCATGTGTGTGACTTGTTTACATGCCTTTATATCAACGGATGTCAGTATTTTTTAGCCTCTAGACTGAGATGAGTAAAATCCAAGATGCTAGTTAGGCAGTGGGTTGTAAAACATGCTTTGATTAATTGTCGGTTTGCTTGAAGTTGATACTGAACGTATTGTCACTATCTCAGAGGTTCCAAACTCAAGGGTAGGGGTGTTTGCTTGGCCGTAATGAGACTGTATATTTAAAGGAATATTGTATAACAATTAGATTAAATTCTGCTGTGAATATTTGCCTTTTCCTTATCATAGCTTAAAAAAACATGTAATTTAAAAAATATATATGATGAAAACGGCTGATGTTGGGGCGGATGCGTCGTGGGTTTGAGAAAGGATCTTGAGTGTATAAAGGTTGAAAATCACTGCTCTAGACTGTTGTACTGGAGGA
>NC_091556.1:10331483-10346483 GCF_042767895.1 Penaeus vannamei | reverse complement strand
GTTATTATTTGGTAATTCAGTAATCACCCAGCCTTTTCACAATGGAGTCCGGATGCTTACAGGCAGTTGCTGCACTACGTCTCGAGATGCTGCCCTTCGAAGCCTCTCATTCCAACCGAGGAAGAGTGCGGCTTCTCTGAGCCTACTGGTCCTCAGAACGATCTTAGGAGGGTAAGTCTCTACGTGCCCAAGGGTGATATTGTAGTCCAGCTTATTAAAGGGTATCACGGTATATCATATCATATATTTGTTGAGATTCAACACTCGTTTACATTAGGTAGAGTAAATTATAATATTCTATTTACATCTTCATTATGTAACATTACTATCATTACTGGGATTAATGATGCGTGCATATTCCATCCAACAGCGTGGCGCATGGCCGTGGTTTGCTGCCATTGGAAAACCTTTCGAAAACACCTTTCTTACAATTTGTGGCGGATCCCTCATCACACGTCGCCATGTTCTCACAGGAGCTCATTGCTTATCTGGAGAGAGTGGTATAAGCCCGTGAGGAATTCTTTTTATTTTCCTGTTATGCTATTGCCTCGATTTCTGTACTCTTCCTTTTTTTATAATTCCATTTATTTTCCGCATCTGTTCCTATAAATAAGCGGCTAATTTTCCAACGATTAAACACCAAATTTTCCTACTTGAAGAAAGATTGCACCTGCTTCGTTATTTTACTCACATCGCAGGCATTTGGCAGCCATGTACCCAATAACTATCTGTCCATCTTATCTACTTCCCTGTCGCTTTATTAATCACTGTCTACTTGCTTGTCTCTCTCATAATAACCGCATATACTTACATATTAAAACAATATCTATATCTATTACCCTGCAACAATGCAAACAAAGAACAGTGCTGGAGTCACAGGCTGAGCAACAGGATACTAGTATATTTTGAATATAAGATTTAAAAAAGGGAGTCGACTTCATGTTCATTTTTCCGTTTATGAATTGATATAATTGCGAGTTTGAGTCACGCTGTACTAAGGAAATGAACGAATATACGTTTATTTCGATCGTCATTATCTTTTCTTCAGGTACTACGTTCGTCTCGGTGACTTCGACCTGAGCCGCACGGACGAGGCTTCTCACGTCGATCTGGTCGTCGTGAACCACACTAACCCGGGGTATAGTACAACGACTCACAGAGACGACATATCCATCTTGACTCTGGAAAGGGACGTTGAATTCAATGGTGAGTTTGTGATATTTGGAATTGTCTTTCTGTCTGTTTGCTTATTTCGTCTGCCTGACTTCTTACCTTGATGCATGTCTGTCTATCCATTTAAGTGTTGATTTAAGCTTACATTTATTAGATTTTTTTTTTATATCTCTGCTGCTATGTATGTGTCTGTGTATATGTCTGTCTTTCAGCCATATTTTAGGTCGTAAGCACCAAAGCCAAAACACCGCATCGAAGTTCTTGTGCAAGGCCATGGCATTGACAGTATATATCAATCATTCCATTTAATCAATAATAAACCAGTTATTTTGCTTCCTCTGTGTTATTGTTCTTTGTGTAATTGCTATTTCCCAAAATGGATAATTAGCTTTGGACGACTTTTCACATATTTCGACCGAGAAATATTATATTATACATATACGTATAATGATTTCTCTTATTTAGGAATTGATAATTGTGAATAGAATTACTGCATTTATAGTATTTTAATCCTTTTAGTTTATCGACCTGTAAAGAATAAGCTGCTATGTCTGGCTTTCTCCATCTGTTTTTAAAACTATCTATATATAACCATATTTGCTTATATATTTGTCTATATACTAATCTCTCCCTCTCTAGTTGTCACACTTCCAATTTCTTCCATATTTTATCAGTATGCCAACACTTGTCTATCACTGCATATCTATTTCTTTGCTTCTTAACCTATACACTTATTTTCATCATATATGAGCTTAAGGAGTTGCTTCAGCAGGGTAGGGCGGGGGGGGGGGGTGGAGGCAACTGATTTTCCTTTTTTTCTTGATTTCTATTCGATTATACATCACCACCATCATCATCACCATCACCACCACCACCGTCATCATCACCATCATCAGTCACCACCACCATCATCATCACCATCACCACCACGACCATCATCATCACCACCACCATCATCTCCATCACCACCATCATCACCATCACCACCACCACCATCAACGCCACCATCATCATCACCATCACCACCACCATCATCACCATCACCGCCATCACCACCATCATCATCACCACCACCACAACCATCATCACCACCACCATCATCATCATCACCGCCACCACCATCATCATCACCATCACCACCACCACGACCATCATCACCATCACCACTACCACCATCATCATCATTATCATCATCATCATCAACATTTACTTACCTGTCTTTAGTTTCTCTTTTTATGTTCATGTTTCTAGTTATGTATGAATAGTAATTAACGCATTGCATTTTACGGATGATATAACTATAATAAACTTGTTATAAATATTAACTGAGAGTGCTGTTTTACTGATTTAAAGGATAGATGCATATTCAAAGCACAAAAAAATGTAAAAGAGAGAGAGAGAGAGAGAGAGAGAGAGAGAGAGAGAGAGAGAGAGAGAGAGAGAGAGAGAGAGAGAGAGAGAGAGAGAGAGAGAGAGAGAGAGAGAGAGAGAGAGAGACAGACAGACAGACAGACATCTGGAAGGCCATGTGGCTGCAAATGTTTTATTCTCGTAATTGAATAATGATGTTACTGTTGTTTCACCCCACTTCCCACGATACCCATTAACGTGTTATCCATCGACAGACTTCATTCGGCCGGTTTGCCTTCCTTTCAACTACCGGAGCGAGGAATTTCTGAAACAACGTCTTGTTGTTGTTGGCTACGGCCGCACTGCCCTCGGTGAGTCACAATGGCGGGAGCTGGCGGAGGAGGAAGGAAGGCGAACGCAAGATTCTAGGAAATTCATTTTCTAGATACTATACACATAATTGTGTATTTGCTGCACAAAAAAGCTCTCCATATACCTCTTGTACATATAATGACCTTAATGCCATACCTAGCTAAAACCTCATACACATACAGAACATGGATGTATATGCATATGCATACATAGATATAATAAAACGACGCAGATCAATGTTGAAATAGATTAATGTATAGGTATATCTCGAACCCATCCAGTACCATCAGAGAACAGAACAAGACTCGTGAGTATAGTATACTGGCGACAGTAATGTGTATAAATATACATTTGTAAATTATACACACACACACACACGCACACAGTGAGAGAGAGAGAGAGACAGACAGAAAGACGCAAAAAGACGTAGAAAGATATGGATACAAGAAAAATAGATATACAGATATCTATACATATAGATGAATATATAGAATAGTCCACAGTATATAATATATAGAGTTAAAGATCTTGGATAAAGGAAATGTGCCTATTTTTCTTTTTCACATTTAACAGATGGCGAGGCATCGAAAGTACCAATTTCAATAGTGCTTTCCGTGGTCGATCTGGGCACGTGTCAGTCCACGTTTGACCGCCTGGGAACCAAATTCACCCTCACAGACTCGCAGATGTGTGCAAGCAGCGCAACAGAAGCCTTCTGTGGCGTAAGTGGTTTGTTGTCTCTTTTTAAGTGATGTAGGCTGATATTCATCACATATTCGAGATAAAAGAGTTCTAGTTGGTGGATTTCCATGATGCGCGGAACCTCATGGAATTACCTGTTTATTACAGCGCAATTTGGGTCTTGGTAAGCTGCTGTGTCGACCCTAACTTTGATGACCAGTGTGACCCTTCTAATATTACACTATGTACCTTTCTATCTTTTTTTCCATGCATGCAAATACACACATACATTTCTCAAACATAGACACGTGTATAAATGTGCGTTACACCGCTACATAACGTGTTAAATGTTCTTCCCAAGCTTATTCAGCAGGTCTTTTCTCCCCTTAGGGTGACGGCGGCGGGCCCCTCAACTACTTCGACGTCAACACTCGCAGGTTCTACGTCGTCGGCACGGTCTCCCTCGGCGTCGGGTGCGGAAACACAGAATTCCCGGTCGTCTACACACGAGTGGGCGCCTACCTCCGTTGGATCAAGAACAACATAGAGTGAGAACCTCTCTGACGCAGCGGTGGTTCTTGTTGGCTCTTCTGTTGCTGAACTTAAGCAGATTTTAGAACCTGGAATTTGAGGGGGGGAGGGGCTTCATAAATAAATTTCTTTTCTGATTATTCATCGGAGTCTGTTCTTTTACCTTCTCGACACAATATCATGGTCTTGACTGGTAATTTTTTTTTGCATATAAAGACAAAGCCAGATAAAGTACATTCATTTTTAGCTATTAACAATAAATCATGAAAAAATCGTACTTGATTTTTCCCATTAAACCATACTCACTGGAAAGGATCCCGTTCACCCCATTACAACCGTCCCATAATGAACAACAGCAACAAGAAAAAAAACATCAATACATGAGCGTATATTTCCTTGGTCAGCTGAAACTGAAACATTTTATAAGAATTATACATGTGATATAATGACTAACAAGTGTATACGACAATACGCTGAAAATGTTAAACCTTGTCCACATTGTTACATAAGCTTTCACTCAACGAAGACAGTTTCTATATTTCTTGATATGATATGAGCCATACGATTCAGAAACTTTTCCAATTTAATCATTTTCGTGTTAACACTGACTCGTACCCAATTACTTCCCGAATAAGACAGATCCGAAATAATATAGATAATATCAAGAGAAAACCCAAAGGAAGAGTAACATTCTTAAAACCATTCTTGGTATATATATATATATACATACATACATATATATATATATATATATATATATATATATATATATATATATATATATGTATGTGTATATATATATATATATATATATATATATATATATATATATATATATATATATATATATGTATGTGTATATATATATATATATATATATATATATATATATATATATATATATATGAATGCAAGATTGTGTGGACATATATCTATCACTGTAATCTAAAAGAGAGACAGAGAGAAAGAGTGAACAGATTGATCCGTTTCGCAATTAGGAAAAAAAAAAAAAAAAAAAAAAAATCCACGTGGGTCACGATGTGGTGCCGGACCTCGTGCCGTGGTTGGGTGGCCCGGTTGATCGGCTTGGTCAAGGCCGGGAATTCACGCTGGATGTTCTTGAAGGCGCAGGTCCTGGGAAGCACTGTATATATTAGGGGGGTACTTACCAGAGCCGGAGCAGCGTGCGTGCGGGCCCCGGATGGGTGGATCAGGGCCATACCTTGCAGATCGACCGTCAGACCCTCGAAAAGCGACACCAAACCATTCAAAACTAATAGGAAAATCGCTGACTTTAGGTATCGAAAAGATGAACTACAGTGTTACATATTATGTAAATGCCCGTTAGAGTGTCAAGTTCCGAACACGTTCTGTATTGCAAAAAAGATCTTAATTTCGTCAAAAAATCACCCTCAACAGCTTCCTTGCAGAATCCAAGGGCGCGAAAAAAGCCACTCTTTTCCTCCTTTGGAATGGGAGGTTTCCAAAAGGCCCCTTTTCTCTTTCTTAAGCCTTGAAACAACATATAGTTAATGTAAAGGTGCATGTCTATTCACAAAGGGAATTACTAGAAAAATAATGTGTTAACTTTCATCTTTGAACTTTGAACGATATGCGTATAATTTAGGTTCAATAACCACTGGTCGAAAAAGAAGTATCGTTAACATAAAGAAGTGTTTTGTTTTGCTGTTAGTTGCATTTATTGCAGCACAATTGCACAACCAACGTCTCCCAGGCGGGATGATTCCCACAAAAGTGTAGGCTTGAATTTTGGTCAAAATTTCGTCTTACTAAGCATTCCATGAGCACAGCGAAGTGTTTTCCATCCCTCTCCTATACCTACCTTTTTCATTATTCAACTCGGTAAATAATACAAATGGATAGTGAGACTAATTTCATTTGCATTTGACATTTATAGGGATACTGAAATTAAACAAAATTCATTCTATATTATCTTTTACATTATATATCTCAAATTCTAACTCTTCAATGTAGGCATAATAATTTCATTAACGCTATTTCTATTATCAATATATTTAGTCGGTCTGAGAAATGCTGGAAATTGCTAAAGGCAAATCATAAGGAAGTGTTCACGACTCCCACCCCACTCACTACGCTACTTAACAGCCCTAGTTATACACTAATAAGTAATCCTAATTAATGAGGCCAATTTGAAGACATCAAGACCCTGATCACAAAGAAGGCTGGAAAAATACGACGTTCAGGTCCATAAAAGAGGAACTTCTCATTCCTCTCGTTCAGTCAAGGTAGACATTCTTCTAATAGTTGATCGAATGGATTGCCTCGCATAGAAACTCAGTTCAGCTGAAGAAAAACATTAGTACGCGCAAAAAAAAAAAAAGAAAGAAAAAGAAAGAAAGAAAGAAAGAAAGAAAGAAAAAAAATATATATTTGGAACACTATCTTAGCCTTTCCATGCATTGTTCTAGAAATTTCAGAGCAAATCAGAAGATGGACCCATATAATTTGAACATTAAATAATTCAAAACCTTGCCGTGCTATTTATCAATAACACTATGGCCATGGCATGTTAAGATAATTTGATATGGAATATTCCGATCATGCTAATCTCTTAAGTTCTCAAGATTTTTATTAAAGCTGACAAATGGAAGTGTATGTAGTGCATTAAATATAACTTGTATATCCAGAGTAGGAAAGGAAATCGTGAAGGAGAAAGTGGAAAGAGATATTTGTTTTTATGTTCACCTTCAGCCATTCCTTACAAAGAAAAAAAAAAAAAAAAAAAAAAAAAAAAAAAAAAAAAAAAAAAAAAATGGAATGCGTGAACAGCTAACAATTGAGGGAATGGGAGTTCAAGAGAACATTTTATACAATGCACACCTCTAGTCATTTCATCTTTGGCCTTAAATAAATCGCCAGCATTTTGAATTGCTTTGTTCAGCTGGGAGTTGGATTCACAGCAGTCACATCCGGAAAATCAACGTCATATATGCAGAATGGCTTCTATAGTTGTAGGGTTTCACGGCTTCATTTTCCCAGGAATTACATGATGGGAACTTCAAATGTCTCCTTTCCCTTAGTGCTTCGGAGATCCACTTTCTGGCCAAATATATGAACAAAATAATGTTTATGGGAACGAGACAGCATAAGAAACGTAGGGTATATTCTTTATCGTATATCTAATATTTCTTACTCTTGCCTAGATAGCAGTTTGTAAGATGTTAATATTGTTAATAAATACCGAATAAATATATTCTGGATAAACTAATGCATTATGCATCGGTTCTTATATATATATATATATATATATATATATATATATATATATATATATATATATATATATATATATATTTACACAAATTTGCACATTGCACATCAATTGTGTATTTTCTCAACACATTACGTTTTGCCTTTTAGTTACCGTTAATTATCATTATCATTATTTTTAATGTTCCATTATATTATCCAGTACTTTTTTTTTAAAAACCTACCTTTGTTGCTGTGCCTGATATAATTGGATTTAGATTAATTTAGCTACGTTATTGATAGGTACGTTAACATTGCCGTTGCCTGTTGATATATTACTGCATCTGCAGAGTATGCGGTAAAAATTACCGCATTTCATATTTTTAGAACAAACACACATACACTCATATACATACACACAGCCGCATGCACGTACGCACGCAATATGTTGTAACAATGATGAATATAATTGAAGGAGAGAGAGAGAGAGAGAGAGAGAGAGAGAGAGAGAGAGAGAGAGAGAGAGAGAGAGAGAGAGAGAGAGAGAGAGAGAGAGAGAGAGAGAGAGAGAGAGAGAGAGAGAGAGAGAGAGAGAGAGCGAGCGAATGGAGTTACCGAGAGTTGTGTTCTCTATCGCTGCTGGTGAGTCCCCTACAGTCATGGGACTCACCAGCAGAACGCAACTTTCGGCATTTTTTTTATCAAATGATTGACCAGTCTTTCTCACAATTTTGTGAGCTTGTTAATACTAAAATAAGCTAATATTCCCCGACATAAGTCTGAGAGAAACAATTGAATTCTGATGACGTAACCCGGCTCCTGGGCCCTTCTCGGTGTGGGGATGGGGGGGGGGGTCTTCAGACGTCGCGCGCTGCGGAGGAGTTAAATGTTTATTTCTTCTAATTACTAATTTGTGCAACTCATTGTCTTCATAACAAAATATACACCTGCTACTCCTCGCTTCACCTCTCTACTCGATTTCTCTGCATTAAACAGAAGTAATAAGAAAATAATATTCATCCACCTTGGTGTCGATCCCCGCTTTCTGTGACTGATTGCGGTGGTGCCCGTGCCGCACCTGAGGTAAACAATGTTATGTCGTGTATGGTTCGAGGCGAGGGCAACACGCTCTCTGGAGTCAATGCTGCCCTATTTTCTTGCAACTGTCGTAGTACAAGTGTAATTCTATGCATCTTTTTCCATATTTATATTTTCATTTAATGTGATAAACAATAACATAAAGCGAGGGATTTCCCTAACGGTAAATTTACTCTCATTCTGTTTCAGTATCCACGTTGTTCAGTTGTAACTGCACAGCCAACTACTACTCCAAGTTTTATATTCAACGTTTATTTTTTGGATTCTGCGTTCAGTCGGACTCTCCATCCCTCATCTGTTCTTTTATTCCGGAATAAATAAAGTAAAGGAATAAAGGTAAACAACGTTTAAGATTTTGTCTCACTATTCAATTGTTTCACGTTTCCATTTCTTTAGTTTCCTAGAATGTTGGGGGTCATCCATAAGCTGTTGGTTGTGCAATTGTACTGCAATAAATGCAACTAACAGCAGAACAAAACACTTCTTTATGTTAACGATACTTTCTTTTTCGACCAGTGGTTATAGAGAATAAATTATACACAGAACATATCGTTCAAGTCGATAAAACTCAGTAATGTTATAGTTCAAACACATTTTGTTTTCTCTAGTTATCCCTTGAGTGAATTAACAGGTTGTACATTTAAATGAACTATTGGTTGTTTTAAAGTTTAAAGAAGAAACGGGCTTTTGAGAAACCTCTCATTCATAAGAGAAAAGGATGGCTTTCTTTGCGTCTTCGAATTCTGCCACTGGTTCTTAATCTTCTTAGTCACAGACCCCTTTAACATTTTCCGTAATGTTATCTCCCTGTTGCCATGTATACTTATTTAGTCATTACACCATCCATGTTTAAGTTCAGAAAAATATGCAGACAATATGTAGTTTCTCACTATGACACGGTGGCAATAGGTGTCCGGAATCCTTACATTAATTATGGTTTATAAGGAAAAATCAAGAATGTTTTTTTCAAGGTTTAGCGTTAACTTGAAATGAATGTCCTTTATTTGTCTTTATCTTTATAAGCAAAAATGTTTGCCAGTCGAGACCATGATATGGCATCGAGAAGGTAAAAGAACAGACTCCGTTGAATAATCAGAAAAGAAATTTATTTATGCAAACCCTCCTTCAAATTCCAGGTTCTAAAATCTGCTTAAGTTCAGCACTAGAAGAGCAAAGAAGAACCACTGCTGCGTCAGAGAGGTTCTCACTCTATGTTGTTCTTGATCCAACGGAGGTAGGCGCCCACTCGTGTGTAGACGCCTGGGAATTTTGCGTTGCCGCACCCGACGCCGAGGGACACCGTGCCGACGACGTAGAACCTGCGGGTGTTGACGTCGAAGTAGTTGAGGGGCCCGCCGCCGTCACCCTATGGGGAGAAAAGACCTGCTGAATAAGCTTAAGGAGAATATTCAACACGTTATGTAGCGGTGCGACGCATCTGTATATACGTGTATATGTTTGAGAAATGCATGTGTGCATTTGCATGAGTGGAGAAAAGATACAAAAGTGCATATATTACTGTAATATTAGAAGGGTCACACTGGCCATCGAAGTTATAGTCGATCCATTTTTAAGATTACAAATCCCAAATTGCGCCGTAATATATCATCATTATCTCCATGAGGTTTCGCGCATCATGTGAATGCACCATTTAGTCTAGTTTAATCTAAGACATGTGCTGCCTTCACACTTTAAAGAGACAAACCACTTACGCCACAGGAGTCTCCACTTTCACTGCCTGCACAGATCTGCGAGTCTGTGAGGGTGAAACTATATTGCAGGGTGTCATAAGTGGACTGACATGCGCCCAAATCGACCACGGAAAGCACTGCTGCGACTGGTACCTTCGATCCCGTCGAACTTGCTAAAAATGTGAGAAAGATCTCCGACCTTTAGATATACATTTTATATAATGTAGAATCATCTACATATTCATCTGTAAGTATATATAAATATATTTCTATCTATATCTTTCTACGGTTGTTGCTCTCTGTACATATATGTACACACACACACACACACACACACACACACACACACACACACACACACACACACACACACACACACACACACACACACATATATATATATATATATGTATATTTTATATATATATATATATATATATATATATATATATATATATATATATATACCATTTACAAATTTATGTACATTTATAGACACCTATACATACGACTAATATCACCAGTGCACTATACTCACGAGATCTGTTCTCTGTGGGTGCAATCTAGGTTGAATGGGTTCGATTTCTTGCCAGAGATAATACCTATATATTTCAAAATAGAACTGAATCGTTCTATCATATCTAAGTATGTAGTGTGGGTTTTTGTGCCATTGTCTATATCTCATATGTACACGGAGTATATGGAAAGCTACGTCTGTTTTAGGCGCAGCAAATGCAGAAATCTGTGTGTAGTATCAAGAAAATGAATTGCCCCGAATCTCGTATATGCCTTCCTTCCTTCTCTGGCAGTTCCCGCCACTGTCTATGACTCACCGGCGTCAGTTCGTCCGTAGCCAACAACAGCAAGACGTTGATTCAGAAATTCCTCGCTCCGGTAGTTGAAAGGAAGGCAGACCGGTCGAATGAAGTCTGCCGATGGAGAACACGTTATTGGGTATCGTGGGGAGTGGAGGAAAACAATATCGAAAACAACGCCATCATTCACTTCTACTGCAGCTCTGAGAATAAAAAAATATTTGCGGCTTCATTGCCTTCCAGATGGTAAATTAGTTTTTCTTTGTCTTTAATGATCAGAATGTACTCTGTAGACACATTTACCCTTTAAATCAGTAAAACAGCACTATCAGATAATTATTATTATTCATTCACTATATCAACATCATCAAACAGTTTAAGTGATTAGATAAATTTGATATACGATGAAAATAATTGCACAGGTTAAGAAGTAAAGAAACAGATCCAGTGATAGACAGTTACGTGGACTAACATACACGTATAGACTGACATACAGTTAGCTGGACGAGAAAAGGAAAATGAAACAGATAAAAAAGAAGAGAGTGTGAACATGCTATATATATTAACAGAATAACAGATGCATATGTTGTGATATAAACAGTTGAAGAAAGAGACCTGTCAGCATATTGTTTACATGCCTAAAATGGCTATCGTTAGTCAAAATGTTCTAAAAGCAATACTCTTATTCAGTTAATAATTCCTAAGCAACCAAAAATATTGTACGTTTAACAAGCTGGAAATATAGCTGTCGTGTCCCTAGACTCGGTCAAAATTTGTGAAAGTCGTTCGTTGTGATTAATACGAAAATCGGTTTTGGCGGCTACTGTCTTCTAAATGCGAATCCAAACTTATTTTTTTCCTTTTGAAAATTAGTTATACAGAGAAAATAAACACGAAATAGGCCAGACCTAGAATATGACTGAAAGACAGGTAAATACTTAGACAAACACATAAAGAATAGGTAAAAAGTAATTGAATTAATAAAAGTATGCATAAAGCAGCAGAAATATTAACAGATTGACAGACAAACACACTTAGAGGGCTAGCATGCATCAAGGTAATGTCAGGCAGACGAAATAAGCAAACAGACAGACAGACAGAAAGACAATTCCAAATATCACAAACTCACCATTGAATTCAACGTCCCTTTCCAGAGTCAAGATGGATATGTCGTCTCTGTGAGTCGTTGTACTATACCCCGGGTTAGTGTGGTTCACGACTACCAGATCGACGTGAGAAGCCTCGTCCGTGCGGCTCAGGTCGAAGTCACCGAGACGAACGTAGTACCTGAAGAAAAGATAATGACATAATCGAAGTAAACACAAACATTCGTTCACTTCCGTAGGACAACTTTACTCTAGCTCCCCATTGTGGAAGACGCAGGATTGTCGTTCGGTGTGCCTAGGACCAGTAGCATATAGGTGCCATATATTTTTTAAAATTTTCATCTCGGAAAGCATATTTTGAATATTCGTAGTAACATCAATTCATTCAGGGACAAATCCAGAGGACATAAAGTTGACTCTATTTTATATTATAATCAAATTACATTAACATCCGGCTGCTCTTCTTAAGCAATTTACTACAGACCGGTAGCCTGTGACTCGTGTACTGCACTTTATTATTATTGCTTGAGGGTAATGGACGTTATGGATATTATCTTGATAGGTAAGTAGATATGGGGATTGAAGACACGGTCACACGAGCGTGATTTTTCAGCAACCAGTTTGTGGTATAATCCCCCATTCGAAGTTGCCCTGTTGGCGATTTCTGAAGTTGCTGATCACACGGGCTAACAGGACCATCGTCTATGCGCTTTATTTCACCGTCAAACATGGCGTCTACGGTTGTCCCGCACGGCCCTCCTCGCAGGTTATTCACTCTCCATTCACCAAGTTTCCTGTACTGACCGTTCAAGATCCATTTCAAGTTCATACATGGTGGGAATATGCTAGGTGAGGAATTACCGCTTTTCATGAGAAGCTGACCCAATGAAGAGAAACCCATTTTTCCTAGCCACAGCACGGTGAGCTAGGGGTGTTTTTGCGTGACCCAGAAGTATCCTGGCTGAGAAGCCACAATTTTAAAGATTTGAATGTCTTACAAGGTCCTAATTTATCTTTAAATATTTACATCGGTATATTATAATACTACAGGACAGGACAGCATGGCTGGCCTGCTGCCAACTTGATCGTCAGACGGCTGGTGAGTCTTTGACTTTCTCATGGGAAAATTCTTGCATGGGTTTTTTTATCTCGTGATTATGGATTATTTACCGGTTTGACCAATATCCGACCCCTATTCACTTTTAGAACCAAAGTATTCGTTCAAAATTCACCTTTCTTTGCTTTTTCTGCGTCTAAGATTAGCTCAGAATCCACCTATGAATTTCTCGTTGGCAAGTCTAATGGTTGGGAAATTATTTATACGAACAGATTAGAGGGAATGTGAGGTGTAAATGGAATTGCAAATAGGTAATTTTGGAAGAGTACAGAGATCGAGGTAGTAACATAACGAAAGAAAATAAAAAGAATTACTCACGGGTTTACACCACTCTGATCAGTTATACAATGGGCTCCTGTGAGAACATGGCGACGTGTGATGAGGGATCCGCCACATAATGCAAGAAAGGTGTTTTCGAAAGGTTTTCCAACAGCAGCTAACCACGGCCATGCACCGCGCTGTTGGGAGGAATATGTAAGCATTATCAGGAAATCTATAGTTTCAGCAACTTCTCTTAATGACAATATCATTATTTATTTACTTAATCATTTATTTATTTTAAATCTGGATCACCACACTTGAACACGTAACGACTTACCCTCTGAAGATCGTTCTGAGGACCAGTAGGCTCAGAGAAGCCGCACTCTTCCTCGGTTGGAATGAGAGGCTTCGAAGGGCAGCATCTCGAGACGTAGTTCAGCAACTGCCTGTAAGCATCCGGACTCCATTGTGAAAAAAGCTGAGTGATTACTGAACTACCAAATAATAACTGTACCCACGGACTTTAGTTATCCCCATGTGGTCCCTTGTCGAAGTGCTTAAACATCTTAAAAGGCCATGGGATCTGATATGTCGAAATTTGACTGATTTACTTCGTTGTTTCACATTTGAAATCCATGACCGGCGAAACACTCACTCTCCCAACGGCGTGCTGAAGAAGGGCTGCACAGAAGGCTCGTCCCTCTGGCTGACAAGACTCAGGTAAGAAAGACACTCAGCCTGCGATCCACAGCTGCCTGCAGTGTGGGACATGTTGATAAGTGCGAGATATATTTAAAAGAAAGAGGAGGGGTAGGAGGAGATAAGTAGAAAAGAGAAAGAGAGGGGGGGAGAAGAGGAAAGGAGGAGGGGGAGACAGAGAGAGAGAGAGTGAGAAGGGGAGGGATGGAAAGGGGGAGTCAGGGGGAGGGATAGGGGGAGAGGGGGGAGAGGGAGAGAGAAAGAGGGAAGGGGAAGGGGTAGGGCAGAGAGGTAGGGGGAATGGGAGGGAATGAAGAGGGAGAGGGGAAATGGGGAGGGAAAGGGAGGGAAAAGGAAATGGGAGGGAGGAGCGAGTTGGGGAAAGGGGGGAGAGAGAAAAAAGAGAAGGAAAAGGGGGAGGGGAGGGAGAGGGGAAAAGGAGGAGGGAAGGGGATGGGGAGGGGGAAGGGGGAGGGAAGGAGGGAAGGAGGGAAAGAGGAAAGGAGAGAGAGAGGAGAGAGAGAGGAGAGGAGAGGACAGAAGAGAAGAGAAGAGAAGAGAAGAGAAGAGAAGAGAAGAGAAGAGAAGAGAGGAGAGGAGAGGAGAAGAGAGGAGAGGAAGAGAAGAGAAGAGAAGAGAGAAGAGAAAAGAGAAGAAGAGAAGGGAGAGAAAATAATTGGAAGAGAAGAAAACAAAACATTTTACGCATCAAAAGTTTAAACACTGTGCATTTCGTGATAAATACTCAAACAAAAACAATACACACACACACACACACACAAACACACACACACACACACACACACACACACACACACATAAATATACATATATATATATACATATATATATATATATATATATATATGTATATA
>NC_091556.1:10308983-10313983 GCF_042767895.1 Penaeus vannamei | reverse complement strand
TCAGATATAACCACTGTTATTGTTGTTGTTTTCCTTAATCTTGGATGCATCTATTTTTTCTATTAGCTTGCATTACTCGTATGAATAGAAACAACAACAATAGCGATATTAATAGCATTGCAATGATCATACAATCAATGTTAGCATAATTAGGATCATTAGTACCATGAAAACCAGCTTTAATGATAATAATAGAAACAAACATATAAAAAAAACGAGACTTACTTTGCCCGTCCACTGTGCAAATGGCGAAGACGATCACTCCCAGCCACAGCATCTTCCTGAAGAAAGACGAAATATATTCACTGCTTATTAGGAAGGATATTAAGGCAATACAGAACAACCGAAAAAGTATATATATATATATATATATATATATATATATATATATATATATATATATATACGTGTGTGTGTTTGTGTGTGTATATATGAACGTGCGTGTAAGTGTTTACACAGTGCACAGTGTCCAAACATTATGGCCATCAATATGCAAACAGAAATGCTTGAAAAAACGTACACACACACGAAGGACCGAGAGATGAGCGCTGTGCCCTTAAGAACGACAGAGTGTCGTCCAGGCAAGAGCAAGCCAGCTTTGTCGCTATGCAGGAGGTTCCCAAGTACTGCAATATCTTTTATCTTTAAAAGAAGGGAATTTTCAATTGCAAATAATGGTGATTTTAGCCTTTCGGATATGTTTTAGTTCCCCCGAAACACAAAACATTTATTATAGTGATATCTACGGCATGTGTTATGAGGATCTGGAAATTCCCTAAGCGCTTCCATTTACGGGAAACCCAGGCCATGTTATTTTTTTCCGGGAGACTGACGTCGGTGTTAGCTTGGTCTTTAAAAATATATATCTAGACCTATATAGACTTTGGATGTTAGTACAAGATCAAAAAGAAAAGAAAAGAAAGAAAGAAAAAAGTCTGTAATGGTAAAATTCCCTTTTAGTGGAGAAATGATTGTCGCTATTTTGATTGATTGCCGTGCACATAGCATGTAACATGAAATGTTGTAGTTTTCAGCTGTGATGTGTTACACAAAAAAAAGTTGAAATACAGTAACTAGTATGGAAAAAGTGTCCTATATAGTTGAAAAGTTATCGCTCCCCACCTCAAAAAATCACCACAGCTTGAAGTATTTGTAGTGATACGAACACTGGACAGCTTTAACTGAATGAATATATTGTCATGGCATACAGCATAGAATGTGTGTTAACGTGTTATGAGGCACGGCAAAAACAATTATATAATTTTTTTCGGGACTCGAAACCAGCAAATACACAACAAAAGTACGGTACGTTTTTTTACCCTTGAATTTACACGCCTTTACTCTCCCGTCTCTCATCATAAGATAAACAGGATTCACTTTAAAATTACACTGCTACAACGTAATGGGAAAGCGATGACGTTTCCTGTCTTATTGAAACCACCATCTAGAGTTTCCTTGCCATAGCGGCCACGCCATTTCATCCAAGGTCTACATAAGTATATACTAATTTAGACCCTGATTTCACCTTCGTTCACATTTTAGCAGAATACCACAACCAACCAACACGCTGTAATATATACACTTCCTGAACCAAGATCTTTTTCGTCGATAACGAAAAATAAAATGTAAAATATACGAATACACACATAGGATATTTGTTTATTTTCAACCTCATATAAAGTGAAATGTCACTACTTGTTGCATGGGTATTAACACAAAAATCTACAACAAGGCTACCAAAGTGATAGTCGTTGGGATCTTAAGAATTGATCCGCGGAACGATCGATGAATTACTAGCATGTGATATTACGATAGTCGTGATGGTAAGGGATAGGGAAGATTTATTTTAAGTGAAAGATTTATTTACGTACATGCACGCAATACAATATATGTATATCTATATACCTCTCTCTCTCTCTCTTTATATATATACATATAGCGATAGATAGATATGAAAATATACATTATGTATATATATATATATATGTATATATATATATATATATATATATATATATATATATATATATGTAATCCTAGGTCTTTACTGTTTCTCAAGGCAGTAGCTGAAAAGAAAATTTGTCCTCGAAAAGTTTTGAGCTTGATATTCCTGATTCACCTGCTGCAAACTAGAGCCAGGTGAATAATAGGCTTATTAAGATTAAGATTAAGCGGTTACTGAAACACGTGATATTAAAAAGGGCTTACTCATCAAAAACGGTCTCTTCTCACGGCCTAACTTCATAATATCATCGTATAACAAAATTATATTTGGTGATAATTATCAAGGTAGAAAAAATAAGTTATCGTTTGTATATTCACATTTATATAGGTTTTAGTGAAGCTTGGCATTTTGCTATGTCGCGTAATTAAATCCCGTCCAAAGTATATTCTGAATCGCTAAATCAGTGTTGTCCAAAATTTTTCGCCTATTGTATCCTTTATTAAATTCTTGTTGTGTTACGTACCCCTCCCTCCCCTCCTCCGTCCACCATGGCTAAACAAACTGTTCTATTTAGGATAATGCAAATAATATACTAATTATGAAAAGACTGCATTGCAGGAGTGTTGGTCAATAAAAACTTGAATTTAATACAAGAATAAAAGAGATGATTCATAGAATATGTCATGTTTTTGTTTGTGTGTGTGTGTGTTCCTTGTTCGTTCACGCACCCAGGGGTATGCGGACCCCAGTTTGGACAACACTGCAATAAATGGAAGTCAAATTTTGTTGTTGTTCCGGGCAATGCAACAAGTACATTCGTTTTCCTGATTTTTTTTTGTTTAGAATCCTGTGGCTTGGAAGTTTTGCATCAATCTTAGGCAACTTACACTGGACTCTGGAGTACTCCTATACGTCAAATCTTATGTATTCTTATACGATAACACTCGTTTACATACATTTCGTATTATTAGACATAGAATATTTGGAGTATTGTTAATACAGAATGGTGTTTTACTACACTACACATTATTTTTAGTGATTAACCGATAGACAGGTGGTGGAAATAAAACTATAAAAAAACTAATGCCTTTAGCTCGATCATAGCAGACCAGTTAGTTTCTCATAACTAATTTAACTAAATTGCAAAGACCAACGGTGACTGACTATTATTCTGGATATCAATATGAATAATGAGATGGGACATAAGGTTATAAAGAAAGTTGCAAAAATGTATCACTGCAGCCGAGGGTGATCACTACTGCTCAGAGTGCACTGATGTGGTCGTGTTAAGTGTGCTAAGGATAAGGAAGTCAGGTCGATCTAGCTGTGTTGCTTCACCTTTTATTAGTCTGAAGGCCCAGTACTGGAAGATTTATTGCCAAACTGCATTTCTACAGCTTTTGTGGAATTGAATTTTGTCATAACAGGAAAAAGTAAAATATTCTCTACTAGTGTCAACTTGACTGTAAAGAATATGGCATATAAACGGTAATATAAGAGGTGTAATGATTACAATTAGATATGGAAATACTAATGGTATGCAGTTAAAATTTGAAAATAAATAAACGTATGTTACAATATTTAATAACTGAACAACAGTATACAATAGTAACATGGATATACATTGATCTTGCATATAATGAAATGATTTTACAGACGCCTTTGATGCACTTAAAAATGTGCTTATTGCAGGGGCAATAATAATTAAAATAATAAGTATCTACAAAATGTCACTACGAACGTTAACTACATTTTACCCTCTCACTTTAAAATTAGGATCAGCTACGTCTCATATGCCGGTTTGTAGTTTCTGCTTCACGATCATTCTTGGAAACTGTGTACCTTGAGTATTTCGTGGAGGCAGCAGAATTAAGGATTTTGACACGTCCTAGTTGCATACCAACTTTTGCTTTTGCTTGTATCCTCACTGTGGTACTGAAATCTGGAAGCAAGCCTGTTTCTTTAGCAGTCATCTGTCAGTCTGGTATCATTTCCCCGGACGCGATGTAAACTATCTTCATGGTTGAGGGGCAGAAGTTTCTTGTAAGCATATGGTGTACGTGCTGAGAATAACCACTGATTCAGAGAGTGCTGTCGTTCAGGGTGTTCTCTATCCAGTGGAGGTAAGCTCCCACACGCGTGTAGACTTCAGGAAACTCGCCGCAGCCATAACCGAAGGACACAAGGCCAACAATGTAAAACCTGCGAGTGTTGATGTCGAAGAAGTTCAGAGGCCCTCCGCTATCACCCTGTACAGAAAAAAAGGCTGGATGAATCATACGCTCGGAAAACTCACAGAATATGACGTATATTTATAGATCTGAGAACATACGTTTGTATTTATGTGCGTGTGTTAGGAGCATCACACAAACGACAGTTCAAGAGGTGTAAAATTAATCTGCTCTGGAATGATTATTCTCTGATACAAATATAAGATATATCCTTTATGTAATCCATCATAATTTACATGAAATAAACATCACAAGAATATAAAAATCTTTCACCTGGAATGCACGCCAAGGGGATAGGCATGTGGAACAGACTATGAAAGAATAACAACAATTCACTCACAGTACAGGAGCTCCCACTGGCACCACCTGCACACATCTGCGAGTCAGTTAAGATGACTTGTCTTCCCAGGACAGTCTCCTTGTAGCTGTTGTGACAGGTTCTTAAACTTAACACGTTCAGCACTGCAGCAATGGGTAATTTAGATTGCTGACCCCCTGTTGACACGAGGGAAAGTGTTGAGCATGTTTCTGCCCTTACTGCGTCTGAGGAGCTCGAATTGTTACACTTTTTCAGTTCACATTACGGGCAGTTTCCGTATGCACGCACACACACACACACACACACACACACACACACACACACACACACACACACACACACACATATATATATATAAATATATATATATATATAATATACTTATATATATATATATATATATATATATATACATATATATATGTATATGTATAAATATATATATATATATATATATATATATATATATATATATATATTTATATATATGTGTATATATATATAT
>NC_091556.1:10298983-10303983 GCF_042767895.1 Penaeus vannamei | reverse complement strand
AATAATGTTACACTGAAGAATGGCGAATGATTTTAGTGTAGTTAGATCATAGGGAGTCCTTGTTTTTAAACTGTGTGTGTGTGTGTGTGAGTGAGTGTGTGTGTGTGTGTGTATGTGTGAGTGTGAGTGTGAGTGTGAGTGTGTGTGTGTGTGTGTGTGTGTGTGTGTGTGTGTGTGTGTGTGTGTGTGTGTGTGTGTGTGTGTGTGTGTGTGTGTGTATGTATGTGACTGAGTGAGTTAGAGAGAGAGAGAGAGAGAGAGAGAGAGAGAGAGAGAGATTGAGAGAGAGTGAGAGTGGTGGTGGTGGTGGTGGTGGTGGTGGTGAGTGAGTGAGTGAGTGAGTGAGTGAGTGAGTGAGTGAGTGAGTGTGTGTGTGTGTAGGTGAGAGATTATGTGTGTGTCAACACCATATATTTTCAACTCAGAACAGGTACTGAATAACAAACATTTACCCTCTGAAGATCGTTTGCAGGACCCGAAGGCTCAGAGAAACCGCACTCTTCCTCGCTTGGAATGAGAGGCTTCGAAGAGGCTGATTCGCAGCATCTCGAGACGTAGTTCAACAACTCACTGAAAATATTGATACCAATTGGTGCTCCAAAACAAGGCTTCGGTTACGCACTAATCCACAAGCAATCGAAGGTTACACTAAATTTCCTTGTGTAAATTGCACTACATAATGTATACACTAACAATAAAATGGAATTTAACGCCTGCGACATATAAAAAATATCTAACCTTATTTTCCGTAACTGAAAACACCTTACGAAGGTTTTGTGAATAGACATTAATTATCCCACCATTGGTTTAGTAGACAAACATCATTCTAGGGATGTCGTTATCATCAACATATTATCAACTTCAATATGACAATACTGTTAAATTATATTCGAAAGACCTCTACTTGTAATAGGATGTTACTTACTTGCCTAATGTCGTCCTGAAGAGGGGCTTTACAGAAGCTTCATCCTTCTGTCTAACGAGGCTCAGGTAAGAGGAACACTCATCCTGGGAGCCACAGCTGCCTGTAGTACGGTACATATTGATGAATACAAGACGTTCCTGTATGCCTTATGTTCTCTCGATATTATTACATTTTGAGAGAATGAAAGGAAGGACCTTATTTTGAACTGGCATTCAAATGATTTGTTCATGTATATGAGAAAATACATAATCATAAAACCCTACATGACTCTCCGAGACAGTCAACATGCAAATTAAAGCGATAATTGGTAGATTTCAAGAAAAAAGGCAACTCATCCCGGCCTCTGGAGTGCTCGGATTCTTTGGAAAAAAGAAGGAAAAAAACGGTGCTGAAACCAGAAATGTTCAGTAAAAAAAAAAGGTTTATAAGTGACATGTAGTGCAGACTGTATGTAGACATAAATATCCATCGGATAAATATGGCTAAGAAAATCAAGTACCCGTGTGTTTCCATATTTTTCTTTTCTTGTTTATACAATATTAATTTCTTATTGTTACTCTTGCAAACACTGATATGGATATTAAATGTCATTTTAACTTTCTACTTTTGTTTTTGTTCCAGACACTGACCGTGCGAACCGCCGAGTGAAACACAGCGAGGGCCACCTGTGGGGAAAAAGGCAAGAGAATCAGTTCGTAAACAAACATAATATACAATACATAACCACTAATATAATAAGAAATATCCAATACCAAGAACAAGCATAGCATACCTTGACTTTCTACTGTGTTAACAAATAACAAAATTGTTCCCAGCCACAACATTGTCCTGCAATAGATTCAGACAAATAGTTAATGTTTTCACACAAGTTTCCTCTCTTACTGTTGGGCACGTCTGGCAGTGCTGTTGATGACCCTTCAAAGTTCTGTATACCTGGATAGGATGCCTTTTACTATCCAGTTAACAGGGCTAAGGTGTCACTTTATATAAGGATACAAGTATCAAATTCCCCATGCATGTTTTTGTATTTTATATCTCATTATGCACTATCGACGAAAGGATATTGGTTCAGGAAGTGTATATTTGCACAGTATGGTTGCCAGTATGGCAGTGGTGTCCTGCACGGTCATTGGTATTAGACTGTAGACATTATAACATTAACAGTAATGCCTATATCTTCGAAGAAACGTGCGCTTGCAATTATGATATATAATGAGATTTTGCTAAAGTTATCAGATATATTTGTTTTACTCTGAAACGAATTCCGAGAGGTTTCACTAGTTTTTTGTTGTCTATAACAAGCTTGTCATGTAAATTAATAACAGTAAACATCAATTCCTGTGGTCATCAACGTCATTATTATCTCCCTTGTCCAGCTGTGGAACCAGGTTCGGGTAAACACATCACATCACAACTTTATATAAACCAGATCATAACAAAATAACAAAGCCTTACTTGTAGATCAAACTCAGTTCCGCAGCAAATGAACTTTCGGCACTAAGTCTTCATACACAAATAAGGCCTACAGCCGGTGGCTTGAGCTAGGGAGGAGGGAGGACTGGAAGGGTAGGTGACCTTCCCGAGGTGAACTGCGCGCCCGGCCTCCCAAGGTTAAACACGCTGCCGACACTGATGCCATGTACGTACGGGCCATGCGCACAGTGATTTAGTTTATTAACTGTATTTACACATAAATGGCTCTACAAGTGCCTAGTCATTAAAGAGGCAGTTACTAATCCTGCATATCTCACATGTTTAACCTTTTCCTTAATTTCGGAAATATTTTGATTTTATCTTTTGTTATTGGTAATGTCATTAATTCTGCAAGAACAATAATAAAAACAATATTACTGCCAGCATTGATAGCATCGAAGAAATAGACTACAGTTTGACTTGTAGAACCATTTATCCGTAGATAGATTTCGCAAAACAATACAATAGTAAACAAAATATTTCACAGTGGGCCAATTCAGATTTTATGTGCTTTTTATTTCCTTTTTTTCTACATTCACTGAAATGGTTATGGACGAAAAACGTCGCAATCTTTCCGTTTCTATTGTAGAAGTATAATGTTAACGAATCCTGTGTACCTTATGAGTGACAATGGAACAAACACAAATTCCCCAGTGACATCATTATTCCTGGGAAAATACGTACCTTATGGTAATTCTTTCCTTTTGTAATCTCTAGTCTGTTTTGTAGTATCCAACTAAATATGTTTTTGTGATCGCATTTGCTGTACCTCATCATACGTTAGTACATATTCTGTTGTATGACATAAATACATGAACATACACATTTACACGCACAAGCACACACACACGCGCACATAAACATGCATACGTACGTACATGCGCACGCGTGCTCACACACACACACACACATACACATACACACACACATACACACACACACACACATACACATACACACACACATACACACACTCTCTCTCTCTCTCTCCGTCTCCTATATACACGCACAAGCACACCCACACGCGCACATTAACATGCATACGCACGTACATGCGCAAGCGTGCACAAACACACACACACTCCTCTCTCTCTCTCTCCCCTCTCTCTCTCTCTATCTCTCTCTCACTCTCTCTCCTCTCTCTCTCTCTCTCTCTCTCTCTCTCTCTCTCTCTCTCTCTCTCTCTCCTCCCCTCCCTCTCCCTCTCCCTTCCCCCCTACCTCTCCCTCTTACTCACACTCTCACTCTTACTCACTCATTCCATTCCGTCGATTTTAGATAGGCTATAACACTTCCATAAAAAAATTAACACGGTTTAGATTTCGCGTAACTGCAACCGTTAGGGAAATTTACAGACTTTCCATTATTCAAATCGTACTTATCACTACTATAAATTATTTTTGAGCAAGTGTGCGGCACTCGAAACGTTAGAATCGCCAACTTCTATCGTCATCATACCCTTGCTTAAGAACAGGAAAGGAAGAATAGCGGTACCCAGGATTCCTTGCTCTGCCGCGGGCGTTACCGGTCGTACCCACTGCTTCAGCGGAAGGCTCCTGAACTACACGTCGTTAGGTTAAGTGCGTTCTTCCAGCAGTCCTCGGCAACACGTCTTAATGCGCTGGTAAGCACTCAGTTCTTGTTGTGTTAATGGATATGAGCTAGGATGTAGTGTTTGCGAAGGCTCCAAATATTCTTTGGCGAGGAAAATAGGCGTTTTGTGGCAGTACTAGTATTTTAAGCTAGGGTTTTGCGTGGTTCGACTTCACGTTTACCAAGCGAATATTGTGTTGTTATTTCATTTGGTATATTTGCGTATATCATATTCTGAAGCTGAAATTGTTACACTATTATGGTAAATAAAAAAAGAAGAAAAGCTTTTCGATGTTTGCTAATGTTCAAAAGTATAAACGCTACAGTAGTGAAAACTGCATAGATCAAACCAACTTGTTTATGTCATGAAGAGAACATGATACAGTTTCTTCATATATATATATATACATACATACATACATACATATATATATATATATATATATATATATATATATATATATATATATATATATATATATATATATATATAACGTTTAGGTTGCAAAAACGCTGTTACTCCCTGACACAGCATTTTTTTCTCTTGAATAGCGAGCACGTCTGGTGATAATGAAATGTAGGCGGGAGGCAAAAAAAGAAAAAAAGTAAGAAAAAGAAAATCCCCAGCATCAAATTAAGACAAGTGTACCTCCTACCTTCCAAACAGGGGTGGGTCCAGAGAATTTTCTGGTGGGGGGCACGGGGGGTAACAACAAACTATCGGGGGGGGGGCATCAGATTATATATACAGGGGGCCATTACGACGAGTACTATCATAGTACACATTATACATAATACACATTATATCATAATACACATTACGATCATAGGGGGGGGGGGGGCTCACGGGGTGGCCAATCAGATAGCGGGGGGGGGGGGCGGGCGCACCCCTCCCTCCCGTGTCACCATGGAAGCCCTGCCTCTGCTTCCAAAGCTCAGAAGTAAAGGAATGTATCAGTTCCAGCCCCATCTGGAGAAAGTACAGTTCTGTCTTACTACAACTCTTCGA
>NC_091556.1:10268983-10281483 GCF_042767895.1 Penaeus vannamei | reverse complement strand
TATATATATATATATATGTATATATATATATATATATATATATATATTTATATATAAATTTTATATATATATATATATATATGTGTGTGTGTGTGTGTGTGTGTGTGTGTGTGTGTGTGTGTGTGTGTGTGTGTGTGTATACATATATATATATGTATTTATATATGTATATATAAATATATATATATATATATATATATATGTATATATATATGTATATATATGTATATATATATATATGTATATATATGTATATATATATATATGTCTATATCTATATATATATGTATGTATACACACACACACACACACACACACACACATACACACACACACACACACACACACACACACACACACACACACACACACATATATATATATATATATATATATATATATATATATATATATATATATACATACACACACACACACACACACACACACACACACACACACACACACACACACACACACATATATATATATATATTTATATATATATATATATATATATATATATATATATATATATATATATATATATATATATAAATTGATAAATTAATCACTGTCCGTTTGTTCCACGTAAACCAAAGACAGGCAGAAAATGTCAATATTAACAGAAACACAACTTTGCATGCAATGTGTATAATGTACTTTATTTATTGAGATTTGATTGCCTCATCTATATACGAGATACACAAAGTATTATTAAACTTTGAAGTAAACGATCTTAAAAAAAACATATTAATATAAATGTTAATTTTTATGTGATCCTTGCGGACCCCGTGGAATCCATTATAACCCGTGTAATACTTAAGATTCTGGCAGGGATAAGAAAGAAACAATTGGATGAAAAAATATAAAATCAAATGAGCAGGTCATACATAGTAGAACTCCTCCGAATCTATGGCAGTTTCTGAAATATTACAAGAAAGAAACGGCTGGGTGGACTGTGTGCTTATATTAAAAAAGCGTTTGATAGGGTGCCACACATAAATCAATCATGGTAATTAGAACACCTAGGATGAGATTTCCTACAAGGAAGACAGAATAGCACAGTAATAAAAGGGAGTATAATGGTGCGTTCGGAACTGCTCGTCTATCTCGTCCAGACCAGTTGGACGAGATGTTTTGACCGTTCGGAACCTCCACTATCTCGTCCCGGACAAGTAGCCTAGATCGTCCAACTCGCCCTCCTGCGAAGGTGGCCGAGCAGGACGAGATGACGTCACAATAGATTTTGTATGTAAACACTGACAGTTGCAGGTAACCACAAGATATTGATGGGTAATTTTATGACCCTTAATTGGTGTTATCAAAGGATATTTTTGTGTTTGTCAGTTGCAGGTAAGTTAAATGTGCATCAAAGGAGTTACAAAACCTATGCAGCGTGTAAAATAAAGACCGGTATGATAAAAAAGTGGATGCTTACATTCCAGCCGGTTGCATTCTGGGCAGAAAGGGTCTTGGAGTTTCCAAACGCGGCGCATCTCGTCCTGCTGGTCCTGGACGAGTTGTCTGGACGAGATAAACGAGCAGTTCCGAACGCAGCATAAGAGCCCGAATGTTGGGTCCTACAAGAGTTGGCAGATGGCGAGCAAGGGGTTTAAGGTAGACAACCAAAGTGTCTTAACTCCATTTATTAAATAAGATGTTGGAGTGCGGCAGCTCCCCGTGGGGAGTCTGCCTGATCTCCTGTACAATTGTCTAAAGATCGCACCAAGTCACGTGGTTAGCATGTGACGAACTGTGATGAACAAGCAAACATTACATCAGTACAAAGCTCTTGTGGAAGAGATAGACAACACAGCATTGGAATGTCTGGTGTGCTAAGAAGAGAGGAATGAACAGAGTAAGCAATGGTCAGGCATATATGCATATGTATATGTATGTGTGAAGAACATATGTGACAAACATGTAAGATTATATATATATATATATATATATATATATATATTTATATATATGTATTATATAGTAATTAGATATAGATATAGCGGGGTTACAGGGAGGCACTCTCAGTGGAGACGAGTAACTAGCTGAGTACCTCAAGGATCAATCTATATTTTCATCAATGACGTAAGGTCCAAACATAAGCCTTGGTAGCTATTTGAATATGTTTGCAGACGACGTCAATATACAATGCTTTAGACATACAACTTATTCTCGTTGATACGTTTGTGTATGTGTGTGTGTGTAGTATAGATAGGTAGATAGATAGATAGATAGATATAGATAGATAGATGTATATATATATAAACGTGTATATATATTATATATCAATATTTCAATATATATACATATATATATATATATATATATATATATATATTATATATATCAATATTTCAATATATATATATATATATATAAATATATATATATATATATATATATAAATATATATATATATATATATATATATATATATATATATATATATATTTATATATATATATATATATATATCCATATACATACATGCATATATATATATATATATATATATATATATATATATATACATACATATATATATATATATATATATATATATATATATATATATAATGCTCATATACATATATACATATATACATGTTATCTATCCATCTATCTATAACGTGTACACAAATGTGAAAATGAAAAGAGCCGCAGTTAGAACAGGAAATAAACGTTTATTTTCAGTTGTTATTCTGCTGTTTTCACTTTCATATATATATGTATATATATATAAATATATAAATATATATATATATATATATATATATATATATATATATATATATATATATATATATCTGTGTGTGTGCGTGTACACACGTATATATACATATATTCTTTTAATCTTTTCTTTTCCTCATCTGCTTTTGACTAGATTGAAATGTTTGTTTTTCATTTCATATTTATCACATCACAAAGTAAATGAAAAAGCAAATATAAATGAAATACAAACTATTATGAAATATTCATAACCTGCGTGTCTCAAAGATTAATATTTTAAATTTCAGTTTGAAGATTAATTCTGCAACTACAGTATATTTCCAGATTAGATAAAACAAATGGTGTAAATCATACTAATTGTATTTTGGATTAATCCGTTCTTCTGTAATCACAAATAGTAGTTATCCATTCGCAATTTTATTTCATTTTTATGAATAATTACATACACTTATGTTGTGTACATAATAGATAAAATGATATCCGTATTCGGGTATTTTCGCGTAGATATATTGGTTAAATGCGTGGTTGTGAAATTGTATTCTGCATTAATTATCTATGCTGTTCCTGCTACCATTTGCAGGTAGTCACGCAAAGAAAGAAAGAATGAAAGAAAAAAGAACAACAGCTGCATTTTCTACTTTTTCACAACTAATCATATACAATTATAATGTTATTCTTCATGATCTATCAATTGTGTTTCCCGTCTTGTGCGAAAATGTTAGCAGTAATTCTGAAACGAAGGAAGGGATACCGAAGGGCGAGCCGGACAAAATTTCCGTATTTCGCAAAATGTAAACAGTGGCGACGTCCACAGGCAAGTCGCTGGACAATCCTATTACATCCGCGACATTCTTTTTCATTAGATATTATCAGTTTTGTTCCGTGTAACAAATTAATCGCATTACATTTCATGAGTTGCCAGTGGAGGGGTTTCTAATTTTGCAAGGCTGCCTTCAGTTATATGGTCCGTTAATTGCAAAGCAGGGAATACTTCACAATGGAGATAATTTTAGCACTGCAGTATATCAAGTTATTTGGGTAACTTGGTTTGTAGACAAATCTGTTGTGTGCGCTCGTATGTATGTGGTTATATACAAGGTCTATACTTATATAGACCTTGTTTATATATATATATATATATATATATATATATATATATATATATATATATATATATATATGAACGCGCTTATGTGTGTGTGTGTGAGAGAGTGTGTGAGTGTGTGTGTGTGTGTGTGTGTGTGTGTGTGTGTGTGTGTGTGTGTGTGTGTGTGTGTGTGTGTGTGTGTGTGTGTGTGTGTGTGTGTGTGTGTGTGTGTGCGTGCGCGCGCGCGTGCGTATGGTGTAAATATATATGGAAATATATATGATTATACTGTATATATTACGACTCGACCGGCCACATTGGAGCGAAAGAAAAAGTGTTATTCTTTTCATTACATCTGAATATGTGCTTACTTATTATACAAGGAATAGGTATTTTGATACATTTCAATTGAACTAATTGTAAAAGTGAAAAATAGTAAATTCCTGAATAAAAATACATTGAACCAAAATACAATGAAAAATAAGCAAGATAAGAAAGTAATATGTAAATACGAGATATATATTTTCAGTGAACAATCATCAAAATAGCCCTGTGAATTAATTTTATGCATGATTTTCAAGTGGAATTGCTCGCAGTGCGAGTCAAGCCAAAGGCCTGTATTTTTTACTCAGCTTGAAGGAATTAAATATACCTCCATGCACTCAATGAATGAATGAAAGGTATTTTATAAGACTTTATTAAGTCAAAAACCCCTGAAAAGCCATTGAAACTTGAACACTGGTGGATACTGAACAAAATGTAAACATGAACATGTGCTGTTCTAAAAATACCCCGGTCTGGTATCCTACACATTAAATAAAGTACCTTCATTCATTCACTGAGTGCATAGAGATATTAATAAAAGTAGGTATACTGAATGCTTTTAAGCTGAGTAAAAAATACAGACCTTTGGCTTGATTCCCACTTCGAGCAATTCCACTTGAGAATCATACATTCATAAACATAATCGCCTACTCTTCTCATCCACAGGGCTATTTTGATGATTGTTCAATGAAAATATAACCATCAAAATCCTTATTTTCCATCCTGTTTGAAAATAATCGACCATATTCACAAAGCACCCGTAACTTTTGTGACGTCATCAAAATAAACAGACGCCATGACACCTCCTCGAGTTGTAACTGAAAAGCGGCCAGCCCTGCTATCGCGAAATTTGAAACATGGCGGCCGCCGATTCCCCCATTGACGAATCATTTTTCACATCAAAAAAAAAAAAAAAAATGTACGCCTGGTGTTAACGCCCCCATCCCCCACAGTACGTTCTGTACGCTCGTGGTAACTATGGATGACCCCTTAGTTTTAACTATCTCTCAATAATATCTAAAGGGAAAGGCTAGATCAGTAGCAACTCGAGGAGGTTATGACGTCAGATTTTGATGACACAAAAGTTTCGATTTTGTTTTTGAAAAAAAACAAACAAACATAGGGTTTATTATTAATTTTGGTCTTTTCAATTTTCAAAAAAAAAAAAAAAAAGGAAAATTAATGAATTAAAGGTATTTTATTTAATGTACAGGATACCAGTCCGGGATATTTTTAGAATAGCACGTTCATGTTTACATTCTGTGCAATATCCAACAGTGTTAAAGTTTCAATTGCTTTTCAGGCGCTTTTGACTTCATAAAGTCTTGTTGGCCTGGTATCCTACACATTAAATAAAATACATTTCATTCATTTATTGAGTGCATGGAAGTATTAATAAAAGTAGGTCTATTTAATTCCTACATGCTGAATAAAAAAAAAAAAAAAATACAGGCCTAAGGCTTGACTCCCTCTGCGAGCAATTCCACTTAAGAATCATTCATGCATAAACCGCCCACTTTTCTCATCCACAGGGCTATTTTGATTGTTCAATGAAAATATAACCATTAAAATCATTATTTTCCATAATTTTTGAAAATTGAAAAGATCAGAATGACTGACCATATTCACCGCTAGTGCACGAATTTCGTAGTGTTAGCGACTTCGTAAATTCTACCAACTGATTCGAGTAAAAGATTATCATCAATTTCACAATAAAATTGTCCACTTTTTTGGCATAATTCTTGCCAGCAGAGCGGGCTATCCGGCCAGTTCGTGGGTGCCGCCACCATCAAAATAAACCCTATATGCATTTTCCAAAAACAAAATCGCAACTTTTGTGATGTCATCAGAATCTGACGTCATAACCTCCTTGAGTTGCTACTGATCTAGCCTTTCTCATCATCTAAAGCTGCTTTGATGTTTTCACTCTTTGAACCTGCTTTTTCTCAGATTGGGAGCAAACCTTTTTATTTCTGTTAATCACTACTATTTACTCATGGAAATTTTGCTCATTCTTGTAGATTTTCTTTCTTTACCTCCCTCCCAATAGGTACGCAGTGTGCCATGTCCCCTGTGCACACGTGGATCTTTAGGACATCAAGCGCTGCGTAAAGGTCACAACAGCGGAAAATTAACCTACTTGATGCGTCCCCGGTGAAGAGCACCATTGTATGCGTTTCTTAAAGCATACAATGGTATGTTCTCTACAGGACACTGAACATGGAGTGACTTCCCCTCCCCTCCTTGTATTTGACAAGACATTCAGTTTACTAATGCGAAGATGGCGGCCAAATAGCCAAACCGTGTGGATGAGAAACTAGATTTTTAGATTTTAAAAAATATCATCACATGATTGAAAATTTCACAGAACTCGTCAGTTTAGTGGCAATGTCAAGAAAGAAGACACCAAACTTGTCTGTTACACTTCTGCCTATCCACAGACCAGTGCTACCGCCTAGTCCTGCAGTCAAGAGTATGATATGCTTACAGGATTCCCTAGCATAATCACGGTAAGCCTACAATTAAATGTCGTGATAAAGCATGTTCAAAAACAAAAAGTTCATATGGGACCTGTGTTGACTTTCCCTCAGTCACAGACATTTTAGGTGTTAAGTAAATGCAGTCGAGCCATCTACAGGATATACAGAAATTGTGTCGGGAAACTTTTATTTGCTTTATGAAGGATGTCTTCACCTAATGTTAGCTTCAAGGCGAAGGGTGAACTCATGTGATAAAACATTAATAATTAATCTCTCTTTCTCTCTATGAGTGTGTGTGTGATACTTTGTAAACCTGCCAGTGGTTCGTTTTTGATAAAATAAACATCAATTCGGTGTTTGAATATGTGAAAAAACAGTTGGATGTAGAAACAGAAACAGCAGTCAGGAAAGGGCATATTTTCTGCACACAATAAAGATACTGAACCAGGTAGAGATTGAAAAACAAAAGGAAAAAAAGAAGAAAAACAAAATGGCGTTAGAGTGAAATTTAACGGTTTTCTTCCTTACCATAAATCTAGGGGGAGTATCATTCTCAACCGCCTCCCCTTCTTCTTGTACAAAATTTTAAACTATAGCGTGCGGTATGATTAAAACAATGAAATAGTTACTTTGGTTGTCTTAATTAATTGTTATTAAGGGATGATTTCCAGTTGCAAGTCACAAGTCGCAGGACAGGAAATCACGACGCAAGGTGTATCAACTATAGCACATAGCACAGTTCTACAAACTGTTTCTCATTTTCACTTTTGTATTTCTTTTCCTCTTTTCAATTTCCAGGCTCTTCTCCATTTTGCTCTGTATCTTTATTTTTCAATGATTTACTTTTCCTTTTTTAATTTTATTTTTTTCTCTATTTTGCTCCATTTTTCATTGTTTTCCTTTTCCTTTTTTTCAATTATCATGTTTTTTTTTCCGTTTTGCTCCTCATCTTTCTCTTTTATTGATTTCCTTTTCTACCCCCCCCCTTCATTTGGAAAGCTATGAGAGTAATAATTGATAGAAATATTAATATCTTCGTTTTCGTTCTTTCCAAAGATAATCTGTAGTGAAGATATCTTTAATTCATGCAATTTTGAAATTACCTGTGTTTTTATTTTCCTCTCAATCTCTCAAAAACTATTTGCTTTTATCTTCTATACTTATACATATCCGGTGAAGATGTCTGTGCAGTATTTGAGTATGCAAGTTAAAAGAGAGAGAGAGAGAGAGAGAGAGAGAGAGAGAGAGAGAGAGAGAGAGAGAGAGAGAGAGAGAGAGAGAGAGAGAGAGAGAGAGAGAGAGAGAGAGAGAGAGAGAGAGAGAGAGAGAGAGAGAGAGAGAGAGAGAGAGAGAGAGAGAGAGAGAGAGAGAGACAGAGAGAAATATATGCATGAGCTTTGAACAGATTCTTTCCTGGTATTATCAAAGAATCGCAAATGGACAGATTAATCATTGCAATATATTTTAATCTCATGCATCTGTTCACATGCTGAAGAATCAAAAGAAAGATGGAGGCAGTATATTAAACTTGATTATAATACGATTTCTTTGGCACATTCGAAGAAAGGGAGGAAAGAGAGATCGGAATGAAGAGGGTTAATGAATGGGGGGAGGATGGAAGGGTACGGGAGAGGGAATGGAGAGGAAAGATGGGTGAAGGGAAAAGGAGAGGGGAGAGGAGAGAGGGAATGAAAAGAGGGGGAGGATAGAGGGCGGGGGAAAAGGAGAGATGGATGGAAGAGATGGACAGAGAATAGGAGGGAGGAGAAAGAGTGAAGGGAGAGGAGAGCGGGATAGAGAATAAGGGGGAGGAGAGAGGGATAGAGAAGAAGGGGGAGGAGAAAGGGTGAAGGGAGGTGAGAGAGGGAAAGAGAAGAGGGGGAGAAGAGAAAGTGAAAGGAGAGGAGAGAGAGAGAAATAAGAGAGAGAGGGGTAGAGGAGAAGGTAGCGTCAATTCTCCCCCCTTGACAGCGATAGATTCAGTCAATGGGTCTCGCAAGGTGCGTGGATATTGCCCTACGGGGACCCGAGCCACGACGGATAGCGCGCGTATTTTGTTTCGGGCCGTGCGCAACTCTGGCCGGCGGGAGATTCAAACGTCCAGTCACGTGTGTGTAGTCTTCGAGGTGCGACCAAGAGGTGTCCTTCTTTGTGTATGTATTTCAGTGCATGCGCGGCTGTGTAAATGTTTAATGTACCTAGATAAGGAGAGCGTGCGTCGTTGTAATTCAAACGGCCATTTAAACGGTAAATTGCACGAGAACTGTATTACCAAAACTTTTATTGCTACTAAAGAATACATGAACAATCATTTCATGGAAAGAACATCCCATTAACCATTAAATAACATAAGCTAAAAACACTCGGAATGCGCATACCTCCGCCAAGGCAATCGGGTCACTCATGCAATAATTAATATTCACACGAAGAATTTCATGAAAATCACCGCTCTCAGGTAAACCCAATGCTAAGGAATCCTTTGAAAAAATCCTGTATCCGGATCACAATAAGGATCACCACCAATGGCATCTAAGTTGGGTTAAGATACTCTGGTTAAAAAATCATAAACATCTGTTCTTAATATTTTAAGTTATCCTGCTAACCAACTAACAAACTAACCAACGCTACCAAAAAACATAACCCATTTGGCGGAAGTAATAAAATAATAATTTCATTATAGTTTTAACTTATGTATATATATATATATATATATATATATATATATATATATATATATATATGCACATATACTCACAAACACATACACATACATACATACATGCATATATATATATATATATATATATATATATATATATATATATATATATAAATGTGTATGTGTGTGTGTGTGTATGTATTCATACACACACACATATGTATATATATATATATATATATATATATATATATATATATATATATATATATATATATACATACATATATATATATATATATATATATATATATATATATATATATATATATAAATGTGTATGTGTGTGTGTGTGTATGTATTCATACACACACACATATGTATATATATATATATATATATATATATATATATATATATATATATATATATATATATATACATACATACATACATATATATATATATATATATATATATATATATACATACATATATTATATATAATCTATATATATATATATATATATATATATATATATATATATATATATATATATATATATATGATACATTGCAGTGGTATATTTTCCTCTCCTAACGAATTGCACATATCAGTGACGTCAATGAGTGGCCAGAATATGGACTTGACTGGAGACACAAAAGATAAAACTTAAAACATTAGAACGCAAAAAAAAAGCGGCGTGATATGCCCATGCTTTATAATCGTGCCTCGGAAACAATAAAAGAAGGCAAGGGAAAAAAATCGCAATAAATGAAGAAGGTACAACAAATAGGAGGGAAAATTAAGAGCAAAAGAGAATCTTCCTGAAAGCGGTGTATAAGCTAGAAATACGTGAATGTAAAGAGTTGGGCGATAATCTGTAACATATTACACACACACATACCCACGCACGCCCACGCCCATGACCACACCCTCACACACACACACACACACACACATATACACATACACAAACACACAGACACCTACGCCCACACCCACACACATACACAAAGAAACATACACAGACACGAACACACACAAACGCTAGCGTGCGTGTACACAACAAGCAGACGCACACACAAACCCATAATCGAACCCGAAAATCCGCGAATAGGCAACTCACCGTCTCGATCTCAGCGTCGAGAAACGAAAAGAGGTTATATACATTTTTTTTTTCTTCTCTCAGATTACTTCTCCATCCCGGATGATCTTTTAATCACTCACTGGTCCTCAAAGACTAATTACCGATGCATTAAGATCAAAGAAGGCAAAAATCCGGGCGGGAGCAATGACCCGAGCTCCCCCGGGGGAAGGCGTCGTTAAGCCCTGATTTTAAGTCCGAATTTCTTGTCAGCGTCTTGGTGGGGATCTTCTCCTTCCCCCCCCTCCCCCCCCCAAGCATCCCCTCACCTCCCCCCTTTCCTTCCCCCCCTCCCCCCCAAGCATCCCCTCACCTACCCCCTTTCCATCTCCCTCAACCCCCCCCCTACCCACCGCCTCTCCCACCCACCCTGGATGTCTCTCTCTTTATTGATTTTTTTTAAAAAGAATTTTCTATTCTATTCTTTAAAGGGGGAGGGGAGGGGGTAGATGGGGGTAAGGGGGGTAGGGGCGTTGACACAAGGGTCGGGGGCGTGGGGGGGGAAGGGGAGAAGGGGGTTGGGGCGTGGGGGGGAAGGGGAGAAGGGGGGTAAAGGGATAGAACAGAAGAATAAGAATGAGAGAGAGGGAAGAAGTGGGATATGGATAGAAGGGATAGGTAGAGGGTAGGGGTGACGGGGGGCGGGTATGGATAGAGGGATAGAGGGGGACAGGGAGATGGCTGGGACGACGTGGGTGGAATGGGGTATGAAAAGAGGAATAGAAGGGAGAAGGAGACAGGGGCGAGAGGGGAGAGGAAGGGAATGGAGAGGAAACCGGGGGAAGGATAGAAGGGAGAGGGGACTAGGGGGGGGGAGGGGGGAAGGGGGTGCATCATGGGACTCCCCCTCGGCTTGCTGGGTATCCTAAGTTCAGCCAATAAAGGAACTTAACGTCTTCAAACTTAGGCCTCCCGTGGGAACATTTTCCCTTGTTCCTCATCTTAGAACGTCTTGGTCTTATCTTGGAAACTTTTTTCTATCTCTTCTTTTTTCGTCTTTTTAAATTTTTCGTCTTTCTTTTTTTTTTTTTTTTTTTTTTGCTCCAGTCGTTTCCTCTTCCTTTCTTCCATTCTTTCTCTCTTTTTTAAAATTATTTTTCCGTCCTCATAATATATTTTTTTCCTTTTTCTTTTCTTTCGCGTCGTTTCCTCTTCTTTGCTTCTACTCTTTCTTTCTCTCGTTTGTCTTCCCAGTTTCCAATTTTTTTTTTCTTTTCTTCGATTTCTTCTTATTTCCCTTTCCTTTTTTTATCTCTTTTCTTCCTCTTCCCCTCTCTCTTTCCTCTTTTTGTTGCCCCGTTTCTCCTTTTTCTTAATGTCTGTCCTTTTCTCTCTCATTTTCCTTTCTCTCCTTTCATAATTCTTTATCTTTTCTTCCTATTTCACCCTGTTTTTTCCCTTTTCCTCTTCTACTTCCTTTTTTTCCTTTAACACATTTATTCTTATTTCCTTCCCGTCTTATCTTAGATCACTTTTTCTTCCCACTTACTCTCTTTCTTTCTTTTCCCCCCTTCCTACGCTTATCTTTCTCTATAATTTTTTTCGTTTTTTTTCCTTCCTCACTCTCTTTTCCCATTTTAAATTTTTCGTCCTTTTTCTCTCTATCTCACTTTCATTTCTTATTTACCTTTCTTTCCGGTTTTCTTCTATTTTTGTTCCCGTATTTTTTTCACACTCGTTTCTTTTTCCTTCTCCTTCTCATTAATCTTCCTGACCCTTCTCTTTCATTCGGTGTCTGTGTATGCCCGTGTATATGTGCATGTATGTGTGCGTACGTATACATGTGCATGTGCAATTGAAAGTGTAAGGAACCTGAAGACGGTGACGTACATAAAGTCCACAGAAACGGAGGTTGCACGAGCTATTGCTATGTTGCTGAACTGCAGGTATTTATGCGGTCCTGCAGAAGATAAGTTTGAACCCTCCCTCACTCTCTCTTTATATATGCATGCATCTACGTCTAGAAATGTCCTCAGGGCTCCTGGTATCTTTATGGTACAGACTGAGAACTGTTTATGTTTCTAATTAGAAGCAGGGTTTCGTGAATGAGTTGAAGTTGCCGGTTACTG
>NC_091556.1:10246483-10248983 GCF_042767895.1 Penaeus vannamei | reverse complement strand
CCTCTTCCCTCTTCTCCAACACCTCCCTCCTCTTCTCTTCCTTCCCTTCCTCAAACTCTCCCCTTGGAATCCCCCGTCCCACATAACGCCCCTTTTCCTTCCCCTTGGATTAGTTACCTCTTTTCCCCTTCGTACGCTCGCCTTCCCCCTTTCCCCTATAACACCCCTCTTTCCTCCCCTTTTCCAATCCTCATTTCCCCCGTGTTGCTGAGAGAGAGAGAGGGAGAGGGAGAGGGAGAGGGAGAGGTAGAGGGAGAGGGAGAGGGAGAGAGAGAGGGAGAGGGAGAGGTAGAGGGAGAGGGAGAGGGAGAGAGAGAGGGAGAGGGAGAGGGAGAGGGAGAGGGAGAGGAGAGAGAAAGAGAGAGAGAGGGAGAGAGAGAGAGAGAGAGAGAGAGAGAGAGAGAGAGAGAGAGAGAGAGAGAGAAACCTAGGTATCTGAATCCACATCAATTTTAAAATCTGCATGCCATGAATTTGAATAATTAGACCCTGTCCATGTTGGTTGGAGGCAAATAAGGTTGCCATGATTTTCTACATGCAGACGGAGACAATATTCAATCGCCGGCATCCGCATTATACAATGGAACATGCGATAAAATATAGATATGTGCAGTCTAAGAAGCGAGGACGAAACACCATAATGAGATATCGAAGAGTTAAAAATTGATCATGGGTATCGATTAATCATTAATGTTTCCTTAAACTGACACGGAACTGTTTGAAATAATGAAACAGGGCAGGGAATAGATATGACGAGATTGCAACACTAAAGCGGCCATGATTTATGAAACATGTATCATTTATCATGGTATATCCGGGTTCTGAACGTTGCAATGCTGAATTTTATGAAGCTGAATAAATGAAGAAATATATGGTAAAGAGAGAAAGAGAGAGAGTGATGGAGGGAGGGAGGGAGGGTAGGAGGGAGGGAGGGAGGAGGAGGGAGGGAGGGAGGGAGGGAGGGAGGGAGGGAGGAGGAGGGAGAGAGAGAGAGAGAGAGAGGGAGGGAGAGAGAGGGAGGGAGAGAGAGAGAGAGAGAGAGAAAGAGAGAGAGAGAGAGAGAGAGAGAGAGAGAGAGAGAGAGAGAGAGAAAGAGAGAGGGAGGGAGAGAGAGAGAGATAGAGATAGAGATAGAGATAGAGAGCGATATAGATAGGATAGATAGACAGAGAGCGATATAGATAGATAGATAGAGAGAGAGCGATATAGATAGAGGATAGATAGATAGATAGATAGAGTGAGTCACCTGGCCGCTTCCCTTGAAAGAGTCAAAATAATTCTGATTCTGAAGCACAACGTTTGTGGAGGCAAAATACTGAAATTTATTCTTAAGTTAGATTTCTCCATATATATTTACACAAATTCAGAAATATTTAGATATCCGTGACAGCAAATATTTTGAAAAAAAAATTTACACTCCACAAGAGTAGGTAACCTAACATAATCTTTGTCACATGCGCTACTTACCTACATTATGAGCACTTCATTATATGCTTTCTTATTGTTTTTGCGTTCGTGTCCTGCAAGCACAATTTCTTACAATATTCGCCACCATATATTAACCGGAAAGACAAGCTAAAATCACGTGTCCTGGTGATCATGTAAACGCTGAATGTAATACACTACAACCACATCCTACTCAGGCCACAACCACTTTTAAGATGACCATATGCATGGTATACAACCATAACCACTCCTCCTCGGACTTTATTCACCAGCAGGAAAGCTGTAAAATGACCATGCCTTCACCTACACGATGCAAATAGCTTGCGACATTATTACATGCAATAGGAACACATATCTCACTCACAGCATATTGCCTAGAAGATAATCGCATAAAATGTAATCTCATCCACACCTGCTTACACCTACGCTTTCTCAGATCACATCCAAGCGTCGTCTTTTATTACAGGACGCTGTCGACAGTCATCTAACTTCTATTCGCAGACTGTTCTATTCCTGTCAGTCTGCACCAAATATAACAATATTGTTCGCTTAAGACCCGACATGCTGGCCGACGCATTAACATGTAGCTTTCGTCATCAACAGTACAAAAGGCAGCTGGCGTGCGAGTCGAGAGTGCTATACCGACTGTTAGTTGCTCTGCCCTTCCTCTGTCCTTATCCCTTTCACAACAAACAACGCAAGAGTAAATGAGCCGGTGAGCAGCGTGTCACTTATACCTATGCCGGAGGGAGCTCCCTTCATTTCAGCGCCACTTCAATTACCTGTAACTCTGATCTTCATTCCTCTCTTCACTCTATACCTGTACAACTACTATGATGACTCCACAATGAGCTAGGCAAGAACCGCAAGGGAACACTAATAAGAGCTATTTGTGCCTCTGTTGGTACGTCACAGAGCAACCTACCATTCTGCTTTTCCCCACGAACTCAGGAGTCGGATTAGGCGAATGGAGATGAGGACAGTGTTGGTTACACATCTTTCATATATATCCCTGGGTTTGTGTATGGTCTGATCAGCGTGTCAGGCAAGTACC
>NC_091556.1:10226483-10236483 GCF_042767895.1 Penaeus vannamei | reverse complement strand
TGTTGATTGCTGCAGTTGGTAAGAATGCTTCTGGGAAAATATTGCAGTAAATATATTATTCACGTGTGATGTGGAAAAAAAATTATGTAGGATACATTCTAGACGTTTCTTAAATGATTTTGATAATGAAAACGCATTGCTGGGAACGCTCAAAAATAAGCATTTCCTACGAGAAGAATTAATGTGTATCTATATTTCCAGTATCTATATTTTAAAATATAACAGCAACACATGTCTTTCGCCCACCAAAGCAAAGGTGAAGTATCAGTGAAATAAATATTCGCGGTAAACTCAAAATTCGCGGTAAACTCAAAATTCGCGGTAAACTCAAAATTCGCGATATCTCAAAATTCGCGGTAAACTCAAAATTCGCGGTAAACTCAAAATTCGCGATATCTCAAAATTCGCGGTAAACTCAAAATTCGCGGTAAACTCAAAATTCGCGATATCTCAAAATTCGCGGTAAACTCAAAATTCGCGATATCTCAAAATTTGCGGTAAACTCAAAATTCGCGGTAAACTCAAAATTCGCGATATCTCAAAATTCGCGGTAAACTCATTCAATATTCCATCCAGTCATTATCATATGGAATGAAAGGGAATGAATTTGCACCAATTCGTAGATTCGATAACCCCCCCCCCAAGAAAAAAAAATAAAAGGAATTTTGAAAGAAGTGATAAAAATCATACAGGTATAGGATGCTAGGAATACGGGAAAATGATAAGAAAAAAAGGAGTTTTGAAGAAAAATGAAAAAAAAAAAATCGTAAAGGGAGCATGGCTTAGAAATATGGGAAAATATTTAACGAAATGATGAAGAAACGAAATGGTGAGTGATGGATGCGAGACGTGATAATACAGATAATCTCCTTTCTCAGAAAGAGAGAAAATAAAAATGAAATAAAAATGAAAATGAGTAAGTAATTTCCACTCGCGTTTCACTTACACGTTTCATTCAAATCTTATAATCCTCTAATTTCCGGCGAGTGTGCCTGTTCTTCCATTGCTACTATTATTTTTCTTTCTTCCTTTCCGCTCCCTGTCTCTATCTCTCTTTCTTTCCCTCTGTGTCTCTGTGTCTGTCTTTGTCTTTTTTTCTGTATGTCGGTTTCTATTTTTCTTTCTTTTACTCTGTTTCTCTCCGTCTTTTTTCACTGTATGTCTATTTCTATTTCTTTCTTTCTTTCCCTGTGTTTCTCTCGGTCTGTCTCTATCTTCACGTATGTTTGTTTCTATTTCTTTTTTTCTTTCCCTCTGTTTCTCGCGGTTTGTCTCTGTCTTTTTTTCGGTGTATGTCTCTATCTCTCTTTCTCTTTCTCTCTCTCTCTCTCTCTCTCTCTCTCTCTCTGTGTCTCTCTCTGTCTCTGTCTCTGTCTCTCTCTCTCTCTCTCTCTCTCTCTCTCTCTCTCTCTTGCTCGATGCTCACTCAATGGTAATAATTGCTTATGTATGGTCGTCCTATTTAAGATACAACTGTATAAAAGTCACGGTAAGCTCAGAACATGTAAACTATAACTAGTAATCAATCTTTTTCTGTAAATCCCTTTCCAAAAAATGGCTCCCAGTAAAAAAAAAAAAGAAAAAAAAAGAGCCTAGACAGAAGAAGGACAATATATTACCTGTCTCGAAGATCATAAGATCTAAGATTCTGCACCAGAACTACCAGGTCAAGATTTATTTTACTCCAACTTTCTATTCTATCAGAATCTCTTGCTTTTAACGACAGCTTTCTCTTAAGTATTTGAAAATGTTGGTAAATAAATTGATATTTCCATTTCCAAACCTACGGAACTGACCACAGAATATAACATACAACCACTGAACTACTATCCGTTTGATAACTGGGTACTGCCAGGACATCCAATAACGAAGAACATAAACAATATAACATATTACAATTGTATGCAAATTATGTAAAGAATTATTAGGGTTCCACTAATGCTGTCTTTAAATCAATCCGGCCAATGCTGCACATAAGGCTCAAATCGCAATTTCCACCTGGTAAGAAACGAAATAGAGGAATCATTTAAATGGCGTTGAAATCTGGCATAGCTTCGTCCAGGGAACAACAAGGGAAGAAAGACGTGGAAATGCAACATTCTCTTTGTTATTTATTTTATGGGACCACAACACGAATTCAGCAGAAAGGAGGATTTTTTTTCTAGAAAATGTAAATAGAAATTAGAGTAACAATAATAATGGTGATAATGACGATGATAATAATAATAATAGTGGTAATGATAACTATAATGATGATGATAATTTTACTACTACTAGTGATACTACTTCTAATACTAATGTTGCTAATGATAATGATATTCATTGTGGCAATAATGATATTAATGATGATGATAATATTCATGATGATAATAATGGTGATAATATAAGTAATGTTGTTGATGATGATAACAATGATGATGATGATAATAATCATAATAAAAATGGTTATAATGATGATAATTGTGATAATAGTAATGATGATAATGATAATAATGATAAGGATAATGATAATAGTAATAATAGTAATAATAATGGTATGAATGATAGTATTATACAAATACACTTTTCTAGAAAATGTAAATAGAAATTAGAGTAACAATAATAATGATGATAATGATGATGATGATAATAATAATAGTAGTAATGATAACTATAATGATGATGATAATGATGATAATGATGATAATACTATTACTACTAGTGATATTACTACTAATACTAATGCTGCTAATGATAATGATATTCATTGTGGCAATAATGATATTGATGATGATGATAATATTCATGGTGATAATAATGATGATAATATAAGTAATGTTATTGATGATGATAACAATGATGATGATAATAATAATCATAATGAAAATGGTTATAATGATAATTATGATAATAGTAATGATGATAATGATAATTATGATAAGGATAATACTTATAGTAATAATAGTAATAACAACAATGGTAATAATGATAATACTATACAAATACACTGATAACATCAATGTTAGTAGCAACATCAACAACTAGAATGAAAATCATTATTAATTCTTTTTTCAAGAAACGATTTAGTTTAATACCACGAACTACATAATTTGAGTCGAAAAATAATCAGATTCAGTAAAATTGGTTATTAGATGGATAGTTAACAAAAGTTAACTTGTAAATAAAATGACTCGCTTTTTTCATATTTGTCTCCGTACATAATGTTTCTATCCATTTGCTGCGGTTGTCAAGGGTATTCTTCGGTGTGTTGAATTGTGTATACGTTAATTGGGTCAAATGGATTCGTTCGATACGGCGCACTCCTCACTCCAGGCAAAACTATTGTGATGTGTCCAACCTTTCATCGTTTTAACTTTACAAATGAGGTCTTATGTACAACGAAAGCAGTCTGGATAAACCCCGAGAGCAATATTTACAGCTGCAGTACAGATCCGCATGGAATTTAAGCACCACGCAAAGAGCTCTCTGGAGGACCGACTACATGTTGCGACGATCTGAGAGTTGTCGGAGAGACACTCAGGGAACAGTGTGCCGTATGTTAGTGATCTTCAACCTTTTGCTCTCCGTTGCCATGGCAGTCGCTGAGTCGTATTGTGGAAGACAACAGCGATTGAACTGGATCTTTTTTTCCTTTTTCCTTTTTCATCTACTCTGTTTCTTAGTCTGTTGCTGAAAAGGAGGATTGTAAATCTCTGTCTCTATGTCTGTCTGTGTATGCGTGTGTGTGTGTGTGTGTGTGTGTGTGTGTGTGTGTGTGTGTGTGTGTGTGTGTGTGTGTGTGTCTGTGTGTGTGTGTGTGTGTGTGTGTGTCTGTGTGTGTGTGTTTGTGTGTGTGTATCAATCTTTCTGTCTACCTCCTCCCCCCCTCTCTCTCTCTGCTTCTGTCTATCTGACTGACTGTGTCTCTCTCTCTCACTCTCTTCCTCCGCCCTCCCTATGTATTGTCTATATCTCTCTGCCTCTGTCTATGTCTGTCTATCTGTCTCGTTTTCTTCCTCTCTATCCTTCTCTCTCTCTGTCTCTATCTATCTTACCTTCTCTGTCTCGGTCTATCTCTCCCCCCCCCCCCGCTCTCTCTCCCTCCCCTTCTGTCTGTCTCTCTCTCTCTCTCTCTCTCTCTCTCTCTCTCTCTCTCTCTCTCTCTCTCTCTCTCTCTCCCTCTCTCTCTCCTTTTCCCCTCTCCCTTGCGATAGATACATTCACAGGAAAAAAACACAGAATACCGAAGGGCGTAGAACTCGAACGACAAAAGCGAACGTGAATCTCGTCGGGGAGAGAATCAGAGAGAAAGATGTCGCCTTTTTAAATATTCGCAGATAAGGAAAGATAGAAAAAAAATGGACAAAGAAAATAGAATAGAAAAGAAAAAAAATATTTAAAGCCATCACACGTCGAGGATTTGAAAGAAGTTGGACGACGACGAAGAAGAAGGGGAAAAAAAAAGAGCAGATAAACTCTCAAACGAAACTTCTTGGCGCGAAGTTTGGGTCGTCGTAAAATGCAGCGCTGTAACTTCATTAACGATCGCTCTCTCTCTCTCTTTATCTCTGCTTTTCTCTCTATCTCTGTACGTCTCTCTCTCTCTCTCTCTTTAATTCTGTTTTTCTCTCTGGTTCTACCTTTATTTCTCTGTCTGTCTCTGTTTCTTTTTGTTTGTTTGTTTTTTGTTTTTCGCTTCTGTCTTTGTGGTTTTCGATTTTTTGTCTTTCTTTTCCTTTTTCCCCTCTCTCCCACGCTCGTTCTCTCTCTCTCTTCCTCTCCCTCTCCACCCACCCCCCCTTTCTCTCTCTCTCTCTCTCTCTCTCTCTCTCTCTCTCTCTCTCTCTCTCTCTCTCTGGAGGAGATCATAGACTAATGGCTTCGATGATGGCGGCGTTGCTCTACACATCAAAAATTGCCGGCGATGAGATGTACTTCGGCAAAGTTCCGTCTCCTTGCTTATCTCTTCAGTATCAAGATCCGTATCAATTTCTATAATGATTAGTCACTGCAGAGACATATTTCCTTTACGTATTGTGTATAAAAAACCTGAAATACGGAGTAAATACGAAATTGCCGGCGATGAGAAGTACTTCGGCCAAGTTCCGTCTCCTTGCTTATCTCTTCAGTATCAAGATCCGTATCAATTTCTATAATGATTAGTCACTGCAAAGACATATTTCTTTACGTATTGTGTATAAAAAACCTGAAATACGGAGTAAATACGAAATTGCCGGCGATGAGAAGTACTTCGGCAAAGTTCCGTCTCCTTGCTTATCTCTTCTGTATCAATTTCTATAATGATTAGTCACTGCAAAGACATATTTCCTTTACGTATTATATAGAAAAAAACTGAAATACGAAGTAAATACGATAGCTTCTGAAGTGCCTCTGAAGTGATTAATCAACGGTGGTCCTGAGGCATGTGCTGATGTCAAGCCTGGTGTCATAGTGTCAGTCGCCCGCCGCGTGGACACTGACATTCTCTGACGTCCGTTTCGCGCAGGTAGATGTTCATTTTCGCGCTATGTTGGTAAGCTGGAAGTAGGCAGTAAGCTGTGAGATTAGGTACATAAAAGATGTTGTTCTTACTACTTCTTGTGTTTTATGAGGAGGTTAGGATAAGCCGGTCTTTAATCAAGAAACTTTACACTTGAAAGAAGAAAAGTTCAGCGGAAGAGAGAGAAGAGGAAGAGGGATAAGAGAGCTCTCATTTCCTCTCTCTCGCCAGCTCTTATAACAATTTCAACAAACAGCCTCTAAAAATGGAATTAACTTCTAAACTCCCCCTCCAGAAGTCGGAAGATAATAATTTCCTCCAGCTGGAAAATTGGCTTTCTCACAGAAAAGGAATTACAGCTCCGAGTGGCCCCGGACGTACCTCAGCCCCGACCTCAGCGGGGCGACTGGGACACGGGGAAGGTATGTGGTGTGACGCTCATGTGGGGTGACGCTCATGTGGGGTGACGCTCATGTGGGGTGACGCTCATGTGGGGTGACGCTCATGTGGGGTGACGCTCATGTGGGGTGACGCTCATGTGGTGTGACGCTTATGTGGGGTGACGCTTATGTGGTGTGATGCTTATGTGGTGTGACGCTTATGTGGTGTGACGCTCATGTGGGGTGACGTTTATGTGGTGTGACGCTCATGTGGGGTGACGCTTATGTGGTGTGACGCTCATGTGGGGTGACGCTCATGTGGTGTGACGCTCATGTGGGGTGACGCTCATGTGGTGTGACGCTCATGTGGGGTGACGCTCATGTGGGGTGACGCTCATGTGGGGTGACGCTCATGTGGGGTGACGCTTATGTGGGGTGACGCTCATGTGGGGTGACGCTTATGTGGTGTGACGCTTATGTGGGGTGACGCTTATATGGTGTGACGCTTGTGTGGTGTGACGCTCATGTGGGGTGACGCTCATGTGGGGTGACGCTCATGTGGGGTGACGCTTATGTGGTGTGACGCTCATGTGGGGTGACGCTCATGTGGGGTGACGCTTATGTGGTGTGACGCTTGTGTGGTGTGACGCTTATGTGGGGTGACGCTCATGTGGGGTGACGCTTATGTGGGGTGACGCTTATGTGGGGTGACGCTTATGTGGGGTGACGTTTATGTGGTGTGACGCGTATGTGGTGTGACGCTCATGTGGGGTGATGCTCATGTGGGGTGACGCTCATGTGGGGTGACGCTTATGTGGTGTGACTTATGTGGTGTGACGCTTATGTGGGGTGACGCTCATGTGGGGTGACGCTTATGTGGGGTGACGCTTATGTGGGGTGACGCTTATGTGGGGTGACGCTTATGTGGGGTGACGTTTATGTGGGGTGACGCTTATGTGGTGTGACGCTCATGTGGGGTGACGCTCATGTGGGGTGACGCTTATGTGGTGTGACGCTCATGTGGGGTGACGCTCATGTGGGGTGACGCTCATGTGGGGTGACGCTCATGTGGTGTGACGCTCATGTGGTGTGACGCTCATGTGGGGTGACGCTCATGTGGGGTGACGCTTATGTGGGGTGACGCTCATGTGGTGTGACGCTCATGTGGGGTGACGCTCATGTGGGGTGACGCTCATGTGGTGTGACGCTCATGTGGGGTGACGCTCATGTGGGGTGACGCTTATGTGGTGTGAAGTTTATGTGGTGTGACGCTTATGTGGGGTGACGCTTATGTGGTGTGACGCTCATGTGGGGTGACGCTCATGTGGGGTGACGCTCATGTGGGGTGACGCTTATGTGGTGTGACGTTTATGTGATGTGACGCTTATGTGGGGTGACGCTCATGTGGGGTGACGCTCATGTGGGGTGACGCTTATATGGGGTGACGCTTATGTGGTGTGACGCTTATGTGATGTGACGCTTATATGGTGTGACGCTCATGTGGTGTGACGCTTATGTGGTGTGACGCTTATGTGGCGTGACGTTTATGTGGTGTGACGCGTATGTGGTGTGACGCGTATGTGGTGTGACGCTTATGTGGTGTGACGCTCATGTGGTGTGACGTTCATGTGGTGTGACGCTTATGTGGTGTGACGCTTATGTGGTGTGACGCTTATGTGGTGTGACGCTTATGTGGTGTGACGCTTATGTGGTGTGACGCTCATGTGGTGTGACGCTTATGTGGTTTGACGCTTATGTGGTGTGACGTTTATGTGGTGTGATGCTTATGTGGCGTGACGCTTATGTGGTGTGACATTTATGTGGTGTGACGCTTATGTGATGTGACGCTTATGTGATGTGACGCTTGTGTGGTGTGACGCTTAGGTGGTGTGTCGCTTATGTGGTGTGACGCTAATGTGGTGTGACTTACGTGGTGTGACTTATGTGGTGTGACGCTTATGTGGTGTGACGCTCATATGGTGTGAGGCTCATATGATGTGAGGCTTATGTGATATGACGCTTATGTGATGTGACGTTTATGTGGTGGGACGTTTATGTGGTGTGACGTTTATGTGGTGTGACGTTTATGTGGTGTGACGTTTATATGGTGTGACGCGTATGTGGTGTGACGCTTATGTGGTGTGACGTTTATGTGGTGTGACGTTTATATGCTGTGACGTTTATGTGGTGTGACGCTTATGTGGTGTGATGCTTTTGTGTTGTGACGTTTGTGTGATGTGACGCGTATGTGGTGTGACGTTTATGTGGTGTGACGTTTATGTGGTGTGAATTTTATGTGGTGTGACTATGATATAGAAAGGAGTGTCGAGAGGGAAAGAGGGTTAAGAAAAAGGAAGAGGGGAGGGGAATAAAAAGGGAAAGAGGAAGGGGAAAGCAATGGGGTGGCTCTGTTAAGGAAGAGAGAGAGAGAGATGTGTATATATATATATATATATATATATATATATCTATATATATATATATATATATATATATATATATATATATATATATATATACATATATATATATATATATATATATATATATATATATATATATATATATATATATATATACATATATATATATATATATATATATATATTATGTATATATATATATTTATATATACATATATATATATATATATACATAAATATATATATATATATATATATATATATATATATATATATATATATATATATATATATATATATATATATATATATATATATATATATATATATATATATATATATATATATACATATATATACATATATATATACATAAATATATTTATATACATATATATACATATATATATTTATAAATATATTTATATACATATATAAACATAAATATATTTATATATATATACATATATATATATATATGTATATATGTGTATATATACACACACACGCATATTTGTATATATACATATGTATATATATATGTACATATGTATTTATATATGTATTTACACATATATACATGTATGTATATACAAATATCAGCCAAGTTCTTAACAGCACGATTTCTCTGTTTTGCGAAAGTCACCATTAACACGACCCTTATAAGGCCGATATGCACTGGTAATTATGAACCCAGTATTGCCATGCACGAGGAAATGTGCATCAACATTATATCGTGGGACACATCATTATAATTACGGTGCAGGGAGCCTCTCCCTCTGTTTACAGTATTCTTATCGGGGTGAAACGATGTACGTGTAATATTTATAGTTAGGGTAAGAATAGTGAAGTAAATAATGATAGTACTTTTGAGTGTGATACTAAAGGAAATAATAATAATAATAATAACTAATTATATCAGTTGTTATGAGATAGAACAATAATATCAATATGAGCAACGGTATCATTTACGTGGTTTGCAGCGGTAATAACAAATACGGATAATGTCATAATCATTTGACACACACACACACACACACATACACACACGCACACTCACACACACACACACACAAACACACACATACCGATGCAGAAAATACGGTACGGTATTTCAAAATGGCCGACTGAAATGCCATAGTGCATAGTAATGTTTCGTACTGTACCGCTATTTCTCCATACCGAGAGTGTTTATATATATTAATATATATATATATATATATATATATATATATATATATATATACATATATATATATATATATATATATAATAATAATAATGATAATAATAATAATAACACACACACACACACACACACACACACACACACACACACACACACACACACACACACATATATATATATATATATATATATATATATATATATATATATATATAAATATATATATATATATATATATATATATATATATATATATATATATATATATTTATATATATATATATGTATATATATATATATATATATATATATATATATATATATATATATATACATATATATAAATATACATATATATATATGTATATATATGTATATATATATATATATATATATATATATATATGTATATATATATATATATATATATATATATATGTATATATATATATATATATATATATATATATATATATATATATATATATATATATATATATAAGTACACACGAACGAAGGGCGGTCATTA
>NC_091556.1:10211483-10213983 GCF_042767895.1 Penaeus vannamei | reverse complement strand
TCGGGTATTACATGTATTCTATTTAAGGTAATTGGGTTATGTATTTTTTTGGGTGTATTAAAGGTATTTTGGGCTTGTTAAAGTATTTTGGGTATTTAACATTTAAAATGTCCAAATTATCTTAAATACCCAGAATAGGGTATTTAAGATAATTTGGACATTTCAGGTATTTTGCTTATTCAAGTACTTCATGTGTTTAAGGCACTTAATAAGTTGTTTCAGTTATTAAAATATTCAAGGTACCTTTACACAGGTATAACCACTCCATGGTGATGAAAATTCTAGTTGGCAACTTCCAACCTCAGCCCTGTCTCATTAGTTTTATACATTGCAAATATTCAATATTTTTTTTCTACTTTTTTTCTTGGTTTCTTTTTCGATATTTATACCGTTATTATTGAATCATGAGATAACAGATATAGCTAGATACATAATCATATGTATGATTTACTTGACAGATATACTTACCCCAATTAATACCAAAATTTCCCGCTCTTATTTATGACAACTAAGAGTTCTTTACCATTAACAGCCCTCAAAATACAATTGAGAAAAATTGAATTTAATTTTTGGGTTTTAATAGGCTATATGGAAGTGGAACTACCTGGTTATAAGTACCTTGCAGTTAGGTTTTTAGGGTATTTAATCCCACTTATTGTACTTGAAACTTAAAAATCATAGAGCGAAAGCATACGTTCCTTATTTGTTAATTTGTTCTCCCATGTTCTGTAATGAAACGGATTTGTAACAAATTATTATTTGTCATGTAATTATAAAATATTGGATTTTAAACACGCTACTTTCACGTTCGTCAGTTAGCTGCAGCCCTATTTAACCTAAGTTGGTATGAATGGCATGTAAAAGGAAGGGAAACATAATATTAGACACTAATTTCGCATGTCAATTTGTGACAATTCATTATAATTTTTAAGTATATGGGAAAGTATCATGTTACGTTTTCCCGCCCCCTTTTTCTTTTTTGTCTTGGCGGGAGAGTGTCACCTGGTTTCTTCCGAAAAGTTGACGTCTAAAGAACTTGATAAGATGCTTCATGACTGAACGAGAGAGAACAAATATGAACAAACATGTATGGATTGTATGTTTTCGTTCTTCCAACGAGCGAACTATCAAATAAAAACAGTCATTGGTATGTAAATGATCCGCAAAGGAGAAGGCAAATATAGGCAACAGACGGTTATATGAAAAATAATTGTTTTTAGTTTTACTGTTTTTATTATTTCTCCTTTACTGTAAACTGTAAGCAGTACAGCTTAGTGAAAGCATAACCATTCCATTAGGAAATTAAGATAGGGAATATCTGTTTCTCTATATACTAATTTATGCATTTGATTCGACATATGGAAATATATGTGGCAAAGTTTATGTACACTTTTCCAAACACTATTTATTTAACAACAGAACTTGTATTATTATACTTGAATGCAAACGTGTTACCAGATAAAATCCTAACTCGATGAGATTACAAGGCAAGCAAAGTATTTGATTAAAAAGGTGCAGGAGAACTGATGGAGAGAGAAGCTGTAGAGGTTTCCTGTCCATCTCCCTCCCTTCCTTTCGCGTTCCTTCCTGTAGGGGAATCGATCTCTTGGTACAAGGAGTGGGTGTTTGAATGAATGGCTTTTATTATTTTTTGTATAGGGAGTAATGCATGGGTGATTTTTTTTTTTTTTTTTTACATGTGGAGTGTTTATTTATTTACTTATTTATTTATTTTTTTTACATATGTAGTGTTTTTTTTCTCTTTTTTTTCGCGTGGTGAATAGGTAATGCTTTAATTTTTGGCCATGGAGCGATGAATGGATATATATATTTTTTTACACATGGAATGATGAGTCATGTGTGGGTAATATTTTTACGCTTTTACACATGGAATGATATATGAGACATTATTTTTCTTTATTTTTACACATGGAGTGATGAATAAGTCTATCTGCCTGTCTCTATATTACTCTTTCTCACTCTCTCTCTTTCTCTTGCTATCTCTATTTCTCTCTCTCTTCCTCCCTGTTCCTATCTATTTATCTACTTCAAAAGAAAGCGATTCTCCGAGAATTTCTCAAGACAGTTACCTTAGATGGGTTATCCTTATGCCCGCTCGGACAAGGAATCGGTAAAGCCAGCGGAGCGAAACAATCCATAAAGTGAGTCAAGGCTGCGGAAATTTTCTCTCTTCCAACGCAAGGCAGAGAACCCTTTCGCACAGGCTCGTTTTCCTGTGGTAGAACCTGAACCATCCTTTTGTGACGAATATGGAAGGGTTCTTAGGTGAAAACAATATGATGTACTTCGATGCACTGGGAGCAGCGTGTACAAAGCCTTTAGACGAATGTAATCTCTCCCTAGACAAAGCCTCGTGTGTCCACCCTCGAAACTTACAGCGGCTGTCCAGGGAAGCGAAATACAACCACGTGTGTTATCCCTCCGAAGTAGTTCATTTTCTCGAGCGAGGACAACCAACCAGCTGCGCGCATCACCTCAG
>NC_091556.1:10191483-10203983 GCF_042767895.1 Penaeus vannamei | reverse complement strand
TACACGCGTTCTCTTCCTCTTTTTCATGCGCATCCCATGCAAAGAAACATACACACTCGGACACACATACACTGATAGATAAATAGATAAAGATGTAGGTCAACTTATGCACGTATGGACGTATATACGTTGATTGTGTGTCTGCTTGCTCTAATGACTATACATGTTTACGGAAGAAGCAAAGAAAGAAAGAAAGAAAAAAACATCATCATACCAGGCTGCTAATTTTCAATAAGAATTTTCCGTAATGCGGACTATTGTAAAGATAAACGCTGATGGAAACATTTTTCCCTTGGTACAATAGCACTCATCAGGAACGAAAAATGACAGAGGGCTTTTTTCCTGTACATTCAGCCGCTAATGATGTGCCAAAATAAACTGCAGCTCTAATACCTCCTAAATGGCACCAGGCAATCGCATTGTTTGCAGGGCAACTGTGGAATTCATGGGGTCTGGTTTTTTAACGTCGGAAAGTATTTAGAGACTGAAAAATGCATTCAGGTTTTGTAAATAAAAAGTATATATAGGTGGTAGCTTGATAGATATACAAATGGAGAATATTTACTCACACATGTATATATACATGTGTATACATATATGCACACACGCACGTACACACATATGTATAGGGAACATCATCAGGCCTTATCTACATGGTAAATCATAACTGGAAATAACAATATCCGTATTAGGACGTATATGAAATATATAGTCCATTGTGTTAAATGCTGCACAAATAAAATAGTTTATATCTATCTGAAGCAGCAGGAATGCACATGGTTTATCTTATAAGGGAATAAGTATGTACATCATGCTATTTTTATCGTTACAATTTTTTTCATTGAGAAAGTGGGTAGGATATATCTGTTTTCTGTATTTCCTAAGCTGCATTTGTTAAGAATTTCTTGTTTTTGTCGATAGAAGTGATAAATAAAAGAAAAAGAAACGAACAAACTCTCTCCAGAAATTTATGCAAGCAACGTTTGCATGTCTGATAACACGTAAGATTTTACAACAATTTGGAATATCATCTTTGTTTCTCTTACCTCATGAAGTATGACTAATAACTACATTTTTTAGTTGATACGAATTTCCTCACATTATCGACGTGAATCATTTTAGTTTCAATAGTCTTAAATACTGTTAGTGAAATAGCATTAACAACAACAGCCTAGTTCGTTTCGATCTGAAAACAGCTGTTGAATTCCGAGAGGAAAGGGAAGCAGTTTCGGTTTAAATGGTTCTTAACGGCCAAACAATTTTGAGTCGAACTACTGTTTTGCTATTTTAGTGATTATTTTTGAGTAATGGTTGGATGGCATTGAGAGGGAAGATAAAACCATACAGAAAGTCCATGTTTTTTGCACCTGTAATATTTGTGGACAGGCTGTTGAAGAGTTTCAAATTTCTGTTGAGAATATGAGAAAATGGCGAACCGTCCACTTTTTCCTCAATCTTTTCAGTACACAAAAATGTCCAAATAGCTTTTCATCCCATTGAATTAACCGAACAATGCTGCACCATCCCCCAAGGCTTCTCTGCGATCCAAAAAATATATCTTGTATCCCACGATCATTACAGGAAAGACTTGCTCTCTAAAACACCCAAAAGAAAAAGAAAAGAAAAGCCTTGCTCCACGTTAAATAAAAAAACCAACAGACACGCAACGACAAAACAAGACTACCACCTCCACCACCACCACCGACCCACCGCGAAAAAGTCTCCGATTTCACTCATATTTTGTGCCAATTTCCGCGCTAATTTCTGTCGGAGTTGCCTTTCCTTTCCGTCAAAGAAGACAGCGATTCCCCTGAGGCTTAGACTTGTTACGTTCATTAGACTCAGCCTTGGGGCACACCGTGTTAGCGACCGAGGATGAAAAGGGCCTGCGCTGGAAAATTGAACTGCGGCTTTCTCAGAGGACAAAGATGGCGCTCCCCCTGTGATATGTTAGGGGGCCTCGCGCTGCAGGGCCCGAGGTTGGTGTTATTTGTGGTGCTTTTAGTGGTGTTGCTATTATCGTTATGGCTGGAATGACTCGTGCTGTTGCTGTGCTTGCTGTTGTTATTGGTGTTATTAAGTTTTTGTTATTGTTACCGTTATTGTTATCATCATCATTATCATTATTATTATTACTATCATGATCATGATGATGATCATCATCATTATCATTATCATCATCATTATCATTGTTGTTATGAATATAATAATGACGGCAATAATGATAACAAAAATAATAATACTAGTAGTAGTGGTACTGATCATAATAATAATAATGATGACGATAATAATAATAATGATAATAATAGAAGTAGTAGTGGTAGTAGTAATGATAATTATAATGATAATGATATTGATAATGTTAATGACAATGATAATAATAATAATGATAATTATTATTATTATGATTATTGACATTATTCTGGCCATAGTAACATTAATTCTAATTATAAAAGTAATTATGATCAAAATAATACTGATAATGATGATGATAATAATGATAACAATAATAAGGAAAAATGATATTGATAGTGATAACGATAATGATAATGATAATGATAATACAATATATTACTATTAATAATAAAAATGTTAGCATTAATGACGATGATGGTATTAATAATAATCATAAAATGTTGATGATGATTAGAATAATTACAACAAGGATAATCATAATCATAAAAATAAAGACAGTGACGCAACTACTACTACTACTACTACTGATGGTGATGATGATAATAAGTATAATGATAATAGTAATGATAATAACAGAAAATAATGGTACTACTATTGCTACTACGAATAATAATGAAAAGAAAACGATAGTGATTTTAATAATGATAATAAGATATTCATGATGATAATAATAATAGTAGCAACAGTTATAAGAATGATATTAATATTGATAGTTATAATAATAATGATAATGAAAACTATCATCATTATTAGTACTGATATTATCATCATTATTATTATTACCTATACAAGGAGGTTATATTTTGTTAGCGTTGGTTAGTTAATTTGTTAGCAGGATAATTCAAAAAGTTATGAACAGATTTTAATGAAATTTTTACAAGAGGTGTGTCTTGTGCTAACTTAGATGCCATTGAATTTTGATCCAGGAATTATTTAAATGATTGCATCAGTTACTCCTCTTGCGTTGGCAATGGGAGTAAATATTATTTTATGTCAATGGACGATACGTAATTCTTCAACTGTGACTATCTGTTGCATCGGTGACCCTATTGCCTTGGCGGAGGTATGCGCCCTCGGAGTGCTTCTAGGAACTACTATTGTTTTTGTTAATATCGTTAGTATATTAATGCTATTGCGATTATTACATCTATTACTATTATTGTCATCATTATCATGATCATAATCCTAATGGTGATAATAATGATAATGATAAGAATGAAGTTGACATTAAAGTAATGATTATAATGATAGCATAATGATATAATGATAATGATAATGATTTAGAATGATAACGATAATGATGATGATGATAATAATATCAATAATAAAAAAATAATGATAACACTAATAATAATATTGATAATAATCATGATAATTATAATAATGATAACAGTAATAATAATAATAGTAATGTTGATACTAATAATGGTTATGATAACAATAATAATGGTAATATTGATAATAATGATAATAATAATGATAATGATAAAGATAATGATAATGATCATTATAATAGTGATAATAATGACCATGGTACTACTACTATTACAACTGCCAATAGTAGTAATAATGATGGGATAATGATGATAATAATGATAATGATAAAAGTGATAATGATGAATGATAGTTATTATTATCATTTTTGTTATCATAATTATCATTGTTATCATTATTATAAGTATCATTACCATCATGTTTATCAATATTATTATTATAATAATTATGATTATAATAATTATTAGTGCCGTTGCTGTTGTCATTATTGTTATTATTACTATTATTATTAATATTAATATTATTATTATTATTATTATCATTATTATTATTATTATTATTATTATTATTATTATTATTATTATTATTATTATTATTATTATTATTATTATTATTATCACTATGAATATTATTATAATTCGTATCATTATTATTATTACCTCCGTCAAGGAAATTATGTTTTTGGTAGCGTTGTTACTTCTAGTTATGGTTAGTATAATGATTTTATGATTTTTATGTTTTTTGTTATTATTATTGTTATTACTATCATTATTATTGCCATTATCATTGTTATTATTATTATTGTTATTATTATTATCATCATTATCATTATTGTTATTATCACTATCATTATTGTTGTTATTATTATCATTAATATAATTGTTATCATCTTATTTTTCATTAGTATTGTTGTTATCATTATCTTTATTACCATCATTAACGTCAATTATTATTATTATTATTATCATTATTATTATCATTGTTATTATTATTGTTATTATCATCCTTATTATCATTGTTATTATTATTATTATTATTATTATTATTATTATTATTATTATTATTATTATTATTATTATTATTATTATTATTATTATTATTATTATTATTATTATTATTATTATTATTATTATCATTGTTATTATCATTGTTATTATCATTGTTATTATCATTGTTATTATTATCATTATCATTATCATTATCAGCATCATTACTATTATTATCATTGTCATTGTTATTATCATTATTATTATCATTATTATTATTATTATTGATATTAATATTAATATTAATATTAATATATATATTAATATTAATATTATTATTATTATTATTATTATTATTATTATTTTTATTATTATTATTATTATTATTATTATTATTATTATTATTATTATTATTATTATCTTTATCATTGTTATTATCATTATTATTATAATTATTATTATTATTTTTTTATCATTATCATTATTACCATTATTATCATTATCATTGTTATTATTATTGTTATTATCATTATTATTGTTATTATTTTCATTATTATTATCATTACCATTATTATTATTGCTAGTATTATAAAAATAATAGCGAAAATAACAATGATGATAATGATGACAAAATAATAATGATAATAATAATGATAATAATAATAATGATGATAATAATAATAATAATAATAATAATAATAATAATAATAATAATTTAACAATGGTAATAATGACAGTCATAATAATAATAATAATAATAATAATAATAATAACAATATTAATATTAATAATGATAATAATGATAGTCATAATAATAATAATAATAATAATAATAATAACAACAATAATGATAATAATAGTAGTAGTAATGATAATACTAATGATGATGATGATGATAATAGCAGTGATTATAATAATCATAGTGATAATGATAAGGATAATGATGACACTAATAATAATAACAGGCAGACAGACAGATAGAGATAGACAGACAGACATTCAGTCAGTTACACAGACTGAGTATAAAGAAATGCAAATGCATTTGATCCTATATGCAACTAATATCAATTCGTAATTTTATTTCATAGAGGAATAATGTTCACAAAGGAATAACCAATTGAAAGAAAATACCAAGAGCTTCGCGCTTATTGTTAGATAAAAAAAATACTTTTCATTAGGGATTCATTATACATTCAAATTAAAAGGAATTGATAATAAAAAAAACACACTGAAAGATTATATAGATGGTAGAATGTGATGAAAGCATTACCAACAACATAACTGCTTTTGTAAGTTTGCAAAAGGATACAATTGAAAGGATTCACAATACAGTGTACAAAACAATAAGTTCAATATATCAAAAGGTTTCGGATTATATCTTCCTGTTTTTTGAGAATTGAATTTATCTTAGCACTGACGAAGTGTGAGGGAGAGGGAAAGGGAGTGGGAACGGAGGAGGAAAAGGGAGATGGAAAAGGAGAGGGAGAGGGAGAAGGAGATGGAGAGGGAGTGGGAACGGAGGAGGGAGAGGGAGATGGAAAAGGAGAGGGAGAGGGAAAGGAAGATTAAGAGTAAAAGGAAGAGGAAGGGGAAGAAGAAGAAGAGGGAGAAGGAGAGGGAGAAGGAGATGGAGAGGGAGAGGGAGAGGGAAAGGGAAAGGGAGAGGGAGAAGGAAGAGGAAGAGGGCGAGGCGAGAGGAGAGGGAGATGGAGATGGAGAAGGAGAGGGAGAGGGAGAGGGAGAGGGAAAGGAAGGTTAAGAGAAAAAGGAAGGTTAAGAGTAAAAGGAAGAAGAAGGGTAAGAAGAAGAAGAAGAAGAGGAAGAGGAAGAGGAAGAGGGTGAGGGTGAGAGTGAGGGTGAGGGTGAGGGTGAGGGTGAGAGAAAGGGAAAGGGAAAGGGAAAGGGAAAGGGAAAGGGAAAGGGAAAGGCAAAGAGAAAGAGAAAGAGAGAGAGAGAGAGAGAGAGAGAGAGAGAGAAAGAGAAAGAAAAAGAGAAAGAGAAAGAGAGAGAGAGAGAGAGAGAGAGAGAGAGAGCAAGAGAGAGAGAGAGAGAACGAGAACGAGAGCGAGAGCGAGAGAGCAAGAGAGAGAGAGAGAGAGAGAGGTAAATAAGCCAAAATGAAATCGCATATGAGAATAATCTCCCAAGACAAGGTGTAGAGAGTTCGTTCCGATCCTCGTCTTCCCGCCATAACTGCATAAATACGATGAAAAGGAGGGTATCAAACCGCCATTTTCCTTGCATATATACTGCTTCATTCATTCGGTCTTCAACGTCTGCCATAGTGTATTAGATCTTGTAAGTCTTCCAGAAGTATACTGTGACACTGATAATCTGATTGATAGCTTTGTTTGTTATATTGATATATCACGTGTATTTTTTTTATTATTGCAAACTGTACTGGAAAGAAAAATCCATATTTCAAATGTCAGAGCCATGGATATTTTGATTGATATCAAACGAGAGTAAGTTAAAATAAAAGAGAAAAAGGTCAAAAAGTCACAGTAAAAGAATGCACGTACGTTTACTGACGCACTTTCATCCACACACACACACACACACACACACACACACACACACACACACACACACACACACACACACACACACACACACACACACACACACACACACACACACACACAAATATATACACGCAGTTCAAGATCTTTTTCCATCACAGTTAAAATGAGAGACATTGCAAGGATATGATTTCTATTACATTTTCAAAATATATTTCTTCTCTCTAATGAGAATTTGTACGGAAGGATAGATTGTATATGTCTATGTCTATGAGAAATTGTCCCGAAATTGCCCACCCGAAATTTGACACGTTCACTATCACCCGTATGCAAAGGACATCCTCTTATTGTTTTAGCCAGGAACCCCATCTCTGAATTTCACACTATTTGAATGCACAACACAGGGACATCTCATTTGCATACGACACTGAATACCGACATTGCCTTCTTCTTTATGTATCAGTATTTTTTGGGAAGAATAACATTTTTTTTCTTAACCTCAATGTATAGAAAGTATTTTTTCTGTCTGATGGCAATAGGCCTATATATCTATTATGATTTTCTAATCACCGTAAGACAGGAATTTTAGAGGGGGAAGGAGAGGGAGAGGGAGAGGGAGAGGGAGAGAGAAAAGGAAAGGGAGAGAGAAAAGGAAAGGGAAAGGAAAAGGGAAAGGGAAAGGAAAAGGGAAAGAGAAAGAGAAAGAGAGAGAGAGAGAAAGAGAAAAAAAAGAAAAGAAAAAGAAAAAGAAAGATAGATAGATAGATAGATAGATAGATAGATAGATAGATAGATAGAGAGAGAGAGAGAGAGAGAGAGAGAGAGAGAGAGAGAGAGAGAGATAAATAAATAGATAGATAGATAGATAGATAAATAGATAGATAGATAAATAGATAGATAGATAGATAGATAGAGAGAGAGAGAGCAATGGCAATACAAACACAACCTGCATCTATCTTTTTTCAATCGTTTCAAAGGTGTGAGGGAAATAATGGTTAATTGAAGTACTTTCATTTGTTTTAATCTCAATTTTCATCACAATTATGGGAAAATATCTGCACCAATGAAACTCAAATATTACTTGAGCTTATGTTGCAGTAACACAAAATTTTATTTAAGGCGTGTATACAGATATGTTTATGTATATAATAAGTGCACACACACACACACACACACACACACACACACACACACACACACACACACACACACATATATATGTATATATATGTTGAGATCATTATTTATTCGGCATATGAAAAGGTGCGTTTGTTCTAATTTCAAAGATGTATATACGTCAATGAAACATTTGTTTACACATTTTTATATTTCTAAAGTCATATCAATATAGTAAAATTTAGTGTTATAACAAATCGAGTAAATCATTTATAAATGGTTTGTTTGTTTAAATGTTAACAATTCATTTGAGGGAAAGCAATAAGTTCATTATTTTAATGGATTCTCATCAGACGAGTCATTGCTGTCCTCCTCTGCACGGGTTGGCTTAGTGTTCGTATTCAAAGTCCTGTTTTACCCGGATATTATAGATTGTAATGCTTGCTAACTGTATTACTGCAATTGTTAAATTACTTTGTATTGATTTATGATAATTCAGATGAATCCTCCTGTGTACAAAGAGATGATTAAGAAAATGCAGCCAGAACAACACACCATAATGCTTTGTTGCTAGGAAATATTTGTTATTTATTCAGTTATTTTAATGGCCCATGGATACAGTAATGGAATTAGTTGTAGGTGACACACATGCACACACACATATATATATATATATATATACATATATATATTCATATATATGTGTATATGGTCTGGACCTGATAGCTTACTTCCTGAGAGGATGTTGTTCGGGATGGGACCATCGTCCATGTGCCACATGTGACCAACCCATCTCAGGCATCATTATATTAATAAAGCAAATATGCTAGGAAGACATCTTTATTGGGCAAATGGTCCTGTCATATGATGCCCAAAGTTCAACTGTGGCAATGCATGTGAAAGGTATTAAGTCAATGTTCTTGTTGATAATATAGTGCTAAGGCTTTGCTGTCGTATAGTAGAGTGCTTAAGGTGCATGTTTGGTACACAGGCATTTTGATATTTTCGTCACTGTGCTGTTCTCTCAAACCTTTTTCCTGAGGTGAGCCATGGCTAAAACTGCTTTTCCTATTCAGTTATAGAGCTAGGTATCAAGATTGAGGTTGATGGAGATGAGGAAGCCCAGATAGATGAAGTCATCTTCCAGTTCTAGGGTGTAGTCACTGACTGATATATCCAGTTCACTGAGAAAGTCTTGATCCATGACTTTCGTGTTCAGACTAATGGTGATGCCAAATTCATCACACACAAGTGAGAATCTGTCAGGATTTTGTAGTGCTTCAGTGTGGGCTACTGAAGCAACACTGTCTGTGAAAAGCATTTCCCTGGTCAATATTTTGCGCATTTTGGTTTATGTGCGGAAATGTTCTAGGTTAAATAGCTTGCTATCACACTTTGAGCAAATGTAGAAGCCTTCCTCTGTCTGGCAACATGAAGAATATTGGGGCGAGCACACAATCTTGCTTTACTCTGCTCTTGATTGGGAATGGGTCTGAGGACGAACCATTGAATTGCACAATGTCTTTTGTGTTGTGGAAGGCCACCAGGATACTGAGAAACTTTGAAGGAAAATTTCACTTGTGTAACAATCTGAACAGTTCAGTCATGTTGACAAGATCAAAAGCCTTTGTCAGCTCTTTAAGTGCAATAGGGAGCAGTTGATATTGCTCTATGCACTTCTATATCTGTTTCAGGAAGAATATCATGCCGATAGTGGATCTAGTCGGTATAAAGCCACATTGTTACTCAGGTTAGACTCAGTCAGCTAGCATCTGTCGTCTAGTGAGTGCTATTCTTGCAAAGTCTTTGCCCCCTGTGATCAGTAAGGAGATACCATGATAGTTATTATGGTTGCTGTAATCATTTTCTTGTATATCATGATATCTGCACCATGCATATCCTGTGGGACCATCCCCTCCTCCCAGCACTGGAGTAGAACATATAACTCGTGAAGGAGAGCACAACTCTTCCTGGCCTGGATGATCTCAGGAGGAATATCGTCTTGAACAGGAGCCTTGCCACTAGCCAGAGAGTCAACTGCATTGCTGACTTCATCGAGGGATGGTGGGGTGTCGAGTTCCTTGATGGGAGGGAAGGTAACAACTTGTTCTATGGCAACTTAGCTCATGTTTTCTCTGGAGTAAAGCTTCTGGAAGTGTTTTGCCCAATTCTTCATTTGTTTTCCGCGGTCAATGTCACCAGTTTTGTTTTTTAAAGGGGTAGTGTTGATGATACTAAACTCAAAGGCTTTCTTCATGGCCTCGTACTTGATGTTACTGCAGAGACTTGGACTTCCCGGCAAAGGTTTAGTCAGTAGTCATTTGCTCACTGACAGGCAACATGTTGGACATCATCTCTAGCCTTTCTTAGTTAAGGAAAGATTGCATCTAATAGATCTCTCCTGTACCATTTCAGTGATTCCCTCCACACTACCTCTGGGGCAGTCTTTTAGAGCATTCAGTATGTTAGAAGTGAAACTTCACAAAGTTCTTGGCCGCGTTTTGCAGGGATGTCCTTGGGTTTTGGAACAGTGGATCTTTCTGGGTTGGAGATGCAGATTGCTGCTTTAGTGGTCAGTGTCACTCGTCAGCACTATGGTAGTTACAAGCGATGAGTACACATTTCTGTAAGGCTTTGCGGGTGATGACAAGGTCAGATTGGTGTCACTGTCATCTGAAACATTTGTACAATTACGGGAACCCCACACAATCGTTTTGGCTGTTCGCGGGAGAGGGAGGGAGAGAGGGAGGGAGAGAGGGAGGGAGAGAGGGAGGGAGAGAGGGAGGGAGAGAGGGAGGGAGAGAGGGAGGGAGAGAGGGAGCGAGAGAGGGAGGGAGAGAGGGAGGGAAAGAGGGAGGGAGAGAGGGAAGGAGAGAGGGAAGGAGAGAGGGAGGGAGAGAGGGAGGGAGAGAGGGAGGGAGAGAGAGAGAGAGAGAGAGAGAGAGAGAGAGAGAGAGAGAGAGAGAGAGAGAGAGAGAGAGAGAGAGAGAGAGAGAGAGAGAGAGAGAGAGAGAGGTAGGTTATCGATCGTAGAAAAGGCTGAAGGTGACCGTTTGTTTTATTTCTAGCTAATGATATCTAAATATGAATATTTTGAAATTTGAATGATTACTTACTTGCATATGAAAATCCGAATTTGTTGTTAAGAGACGTTTTATCTTTAACATTTCTTTCCATACAGACTTTCAGATTCGTTTGTTGTATCCTTGCTCCAGGAGCCTACAGCGTTAGTTCTCCATGGTTCAGTGTTCTTTTTCTGCAATTTCTATAGATGTACGACACTTTTACAAGTGCAGGCCAGCATCCCCAGGGCCTTACCCTTTATTTCCACACCTCATATATTTTCCTTTGCTTAAATCCTTTTCTCGAAAGGAGAAAATAGTTTGCGGCTGATATATATGGTAAAAAAATCTTGGTTTGGGATTTTGGGATTATCAGCATTGTTTCGATCTATCTACGTGGGCTTCTCTAACACTTAGGATGTTTTTGTATTAGTAGATATGAATTTAGGAATGATATAACAAGAACATGTAATACAAGGAAGACAAATTTATAAAATCGGCATTATCAGTCATTTACCAGTTATGAAAAAAATATCCAAAATGACTAAACATTCGGATACCTTTGTGACATTAAAGGGCGCGATGTTTTTACTTCGACTGGGTCAGACACGTAGGCTGTTCAGTTTACACAACACAATGAAGCCAGTGTGGTATCTACGCTTATGATAATTACTATAATTCCCATATGGTGAAAACGCCCTTGCCATGCTAAATGGAAGGCAGCAAGAGGACCTTTTCAATTCATATATACGGACATGCCTATTCACAGAAATAAATGCACATCTGTCTGTCTATCTGATATGTATTTATCTGAATTTATCTGTCTATATGTCCGGTAAATATGCGCCTAGACTGATGAATAAATAGGGTCTGGCCTCGCACAATCTCCATAAACTGGCCGATTGTGATTAGTACAGTTCTCGAGTCGAAGCTTGGTCTCCCGTGTTCGATGAAGATGAGGCTTAAACTGCAGAGAATGGGAATCATTTGTCAGCCAGTGTTTTGTGATCTGAATCTCTTGACTTCACTTTTACGGTGCAGTGGATATTTATTGTCTTTTGTAAAATGTTTTAGATATTTTCTGATCTCCATCATACAACAAAAGGGATAAGGCTCATTATGCCATAGGAGTCCGCTTTCTATAGTTGATTTTGGTTTTTATTCGTGGTTAAATTAATCTAATTTCCCTTTATTTGTGACGGAAGACAATCTTGCAGGAAAGGTAAAAATAAAAAAAGGCCATGTAATGACCTTTACGATTGATAACAAAGAAAATAATACATCACACGAAAACTTTCTTAAAAACATAACCCCAAAGAGGGTAATGTTTACCCCCCCCCCCC
>NC_091556.1:10180420-10182920 GCF_042767895.1 Penaeus vannamei | reverse complement strand
TGCGGTATGATTTGAGATAATACAATATGCTCATAAAGATATAAATAGCAACCTCAGAATGAACTTTGTGATTACATATATGAACATTGGGCCACAATATGGTAAGGAAATGCTGCCAGAAACATTATGCAAACCGTATGAATAGCTATGTGCATGGTTTGATTTCCATTCTTTAACACATGATAAATCACTGCAGCTTATCAACAGCTAACCAATCTTTCCAATAAATCCTACCAGTATGTCTCGGGTGGCATATTCCGGTGAGCCTCGCACAGTGCAGCTTTGCATGGATGAGAAGGCCTTGTGAACCCAAAGAAATGCAAGTGGACGGAATCTAGAGTCGCCAGCAAAGGAGAAGCTCTGGGATGGAACAATAGGATTTGTCACTTAGCCGCACTGCGTGGTCTGTAGGATTCTAGCGGGGAGAAGAGAGGATCCGAGTTCTTCCTATAGTTAGGGAACTTCTTAAGTATAAAGGGGCGGTCACATGTGGCGTTTTTTTTTCACGATAAGTCCGAGGCAACTTCAACTTTTCCACTTCCCTTATCTACCGAGGTCGCATAATCTACTACTTGGTCACAAGTAGAGCGTTTGGAAATCGGCGAAGCAGGCATCACAAGTGTGTCTGTAGTTCGCCAAGAAAAGAATACTCAACCACACAAATAATAATAAGCATATATATTACAATTAATATGATTTTAAACGAGGTACTGCAATTGTATCTTACAAATGTCTGCATTGTTTACATTCACGTCTCAAAGGAGCTCGCTTATATTCATCTTCCAACCGAAGTTCTTGGGGTAGATTATAATACACACTACTGTTTCTTCTCTGCAGCTACGAACGAACCCACATACCTCATTTTGGCGATTACTGACACCCCATTACTGCAGCATATGACAAATAACCTGCGAGGAGGGCCACGCAGACAACTTTAGACGCTAAAATCAAGCGCATAGCCGATGGTTCGGTTCGCTTCATGAGACAAGCTCGTTGGGAAATTTCCCATAGGATAACGTCGAAAGGCAGATCATATCACAAACTCGTTGCTGAAAAAAAACAAACTCGTGTGACCATGCCTAAAGTTCAGTATCCTGTGTATTTGACTCTCTCTCTCTCTCTCTCTACACACACACACACACACACACACACACACACACACACACACACACACACACACACACACACACACACACACACACACACACACACACACTACATCTCACGCAAGATCTTAGTCAATGTCGGAATATCAAATGGCATCTATAGCAGCGTGTCTCAGTCGCTCGCAAGAAATTGAAATCGTTTAAGAAGGTCCAGTGTCTACACGAATAAGGTGTGATGTTGAGTGTTGGTCTGCATGTCAATCAACTGATTTGTCAGCATAAAAGGCCGATCTCCTCAATATATCTGGATGCGAGATTGAAATAAAAAAAATTCCCGTGATATAAGGAATTCAGCTTGTAGGCTAAAAATCAAGAATATGCTGTCTTAGCGGGAAGGATTAAGGATTTATGAATGAACAATATTTTTATCTTTTGTCGTGTTACGAACGAATCCACTAAATCTACGAATATTGGCCTAAATAGCTGGGAGGGAATAAAAAATATCCAGGGAATTATTGAATTGAACAAAATGTCAAGGCAAGTACTCAGTAACAAAGCTGATATAATGCACATTCACAATACTAGTTCGCGAGATTCGTTTACAAAAAGAAAGAGACTAATAGGTTTGTAAAGCTAGTGCTTCTGAATGGTATATAATGGTCCAGGAGAGGAAGCGGATCCCTAAGAATAAAGGAATTAAAATGAAATTGGTCCCAGACCTAGAAAATAAAACTGGAACCCATTAGAAATTTAATGTGATGAATTAGAATACATTTTAATCAAATATATTTTTCTCCGGGAAACTGATTATATTTTATCATGAGGACTTTTCTTTTATTTGGTTTCCATTTATGTACATGATGGTAATATTGCTTGAAAGTTACAAAACAGTTGAAATATGAATAAAAGTTCTATACCATATTTTGCTAAAGATTCCCCTAAAATGTACTGTGGGAAACATTATTTCTACTGTAACATTGAGGACAAACTGAAGAATTCTCGGCATAATGTTCCTTCACATTGCGTGATGATCGCATAAGGCTAGACTTTTACATTAAGCAATGGCCTACATAGAGAAAGAAAGAAAAGATTATATCATAATTATACTAGAAGGTCGAGGTTGTGGTTGTCGTTACTAAATGCACTTGGACTGTTATTATGCACTGTCTAGTCATGATGGAACGTACTTAAATTTAATCTATCTACTCGACTGAGTTTCCATTGACACAATTGTCTATTGTATTTCCCATTACCTCTATCAGACCCAACCGTGACAATTTTAAGGTGCCTATTTTGTGTCATTTTCTCTTCGTCCAAGCAGTCTAAAAAAAAAAAAAAAAAAAAAAAAAAAAAAACTTTTAACCCCTGATATAAAACGGTACTTATGACGTCAT
>NC_091556.1:10170420-10172920 GCF_042767895.1 Penaeus vannamei | reverse complement strand
GGCCTATAATTTTTCGGGAATTTGTGTGAATTTTATTCTTGCTAGTTTGATGTGAAATTTACATTTCTTTACTATGTCCGTATTGGGATATGTGTTTGCCATCATATTGGTTACTTCAGGTGTAAAAGCAAACCTAAAACTTTGCTTAGATATTTATTTTTTGACGAGATAATACGTGATGACATCGTCTTCCAAGACGTTACCACTGCTTTGACCACTGGTAAAATTTACCATGGTAACTCTGATGGCAAGTTGTTAGTGAATACCACCGCTGGGCCGGATTCACTAACATACGATCGTAACGCATTTACCAGCGGTCATTTACCATTGCGTTTACCAGTCATGGCAAAGTGGTATTCACGAAGAAATGGTAATTTGGATATGCTGAGTTACAATCGTAAATCGACTCATTCTAATGGTAGCCAACAGAGGGCTCTAGTAAAGCAATTCCACCAATCAGCGAGCGCCTTACATAATCTTTTGGGTTCCTTCGGCCAATCACGTAACATGTAAACAAAGCTACATACAGTAAGATATATTTTTAAAAATTACTATTTAAGCACATGTCGAAAAAAATGAATATATTTATTTGATCATATCCATCATGTGGGATATATATTTACTGTATAGATAGGAAACAATACAAACACTTTTATTAATATATTATTAATAAATATTATTATTAATATATCATTATTAAAATTTAGTTAAAACAATTTATTTACTTATTTCTTATTCATCATTGTTAAACAAAGAACCGGACTCAAATTTTTAGTAATCGCTATCTGTCGTCAAAGGAAATATTTTAAGCTTATTCTTGCCCATGCACTTGGAGTTTATTATTAAAATGGCGACAGACATAGAAATTGCTACACTCCTTTAGCGTTGTTATTGCCAGTTTTTATATTAGCAAGGCATTTTTTTCTAAATCATTTGTAATAATTATGTCAGAGAAAAATTCTTTGAGTTCACTTATCTATCGATTCCATGCATTCTAGTATAATATAGGCCTATAATTTTGCGAGAAATTGTGTGAATTTCATTCTTGCTAGTTTCATGTGAAATTTAGATTTCTTTACTATGTCCGAGTTGGGATATGTGTTTGCCATCATATTAGATACATCAGGTGTAAAACCAAACCTAAATCAATGATTAGATATAGATTTTTTGATAAGATAACACGTGATGATATCGTCTTCCAAGAAGTTACCAGTGCTCCGACCACAGGTAAAATTTACCATGGTAACTCGATGGCAAGTTGTTAGTGAATACCACCGCGGTCTGGTTACCATGGTAACTATAGTTACCAATGATTTTACCATCGTAAGTGCGTTAGTGAATCCGGGCCTTGGTCTGACAGCCCAGTGTTATAAACTACACTACCAAGGTATGTAAATCTCTCTGTGACTTCAATGTCCTCGCCTCAATCACGTACCAACTGAACAGGTTCTAGGTAGTCCCCAAAGTACTGGATCTTGGTCTTGGTCGAGGAGACCTGTAGACCCAAGGGCTTTGCTTCATTACTAAATGCATCAAGAGCCACAACTAAGGATTCTGAAGCCTCAGATAGACTAGCAACATCATCAGCAAAGTACACGTGGTGACCTCGTGTACTGTCTACAAGCCCGGGACACCAATGCTGGGTGCTTCATATTTCGAGGATACTTTCATTACAACTTTAAAAAGATTCTGATGGTTAGATAATATCTTTATGATTATGTAGAAACTATCACATGCAATGATATGGTAAATGAATCTACGGTTTTATGGAGGCAAATAGAGATCTTGACAGCCCATTTTTGCGTCGTGAAATGATGGGTCAGACACAAACACTGCAGATGATATTGTTGATTATGGTGAATAAGGCCTATAGGAGCTTGGCATACTGATCTGTGCTTACCTAGATTCCACCCACAACACTGTATTCTACCAGTTTACGAGCCCCCCTCCCCCCCCCCAAAAAAAAGAACATTGTTTTGACGTGTCTGTTAGTGATTATAGTGGTACCTACTCAACATAACATCTCTTTCAGTTGCTCACTTGTCCTGGCACCATAATAAATCACTCGGCACCATCGAGTGAATTATTATTACATAACATCATAGAGGAAGTATTCAACTATATTGCAATGAAAATATATTGACAAACTGTAGTTTCTATGAAACGAGCAAGGTAATTATCATTTTTGTTTTATATTCCATTTGATTCACATCTGCATTTTACAGTATACTGTAGACTTATTCTGGAATAAGCAAGGTTGCCAGTGATTATGCTTTCCTTGAATCTACAGTAGATAAGATATACTGCATATATACAAAATAGTTATACAATTTCCACAGTATAACTTATTTCTGGATTTTACAGTTAGCGACAATATCTCTGAGGATGAGGAGGAAGAGATTCTCGTGGTGCTCGACGATGCAGACGTAATCCCTGTGGAAGATGCGGTGCCTTCGACGAGCTTCAGCCTCTGCGCCTCGACTCATGAGGAATCTGCTTA
>NC_091556.1:10072990-10077990 GCF_042767895.1 Penaeus vannamei | reverse complement strand
TCATGATATTTGTAATAGTAAAAGGAAAGATAATTATAATAATAATAATAATGATAATAACAATAATAATAATAGAAAAAATAATAATGATGATAATATTAATAACAATGATAATAATAATAATGATAATAATTACAATAATAATAACAACTATATTGATGATAAGGATAACAATGATAATAATGATAATGATAATGATAATGATAACAATAATGAGAACTGTAATGACAATATTTACAACAAGAACAAAAACAAACATGATATTGATAATGATAATAATATTAATGATAATGATGATAACAAAAATAACATTAATGATATATATATATATATATATATATATATATATATATATATATATATATAATGATAATAATAATATCAATAATGACAATTGTAATGATAATGATTATGATTTTAATAATAACAATTATACTACTATTTATAATGATGATGATAATGATTGCAATAATAGTAATAATTATAATAAGAACAATAACAATGATAATGATAGCAATAACAAAAACAATCATTAAGGTATTTAAAATTTTACGGACATACAGTGTATAAATTACATACAAAGTATTATTATCTTGGTCGATTTCTTTCTGCTCTTGATGCTTGCAGATTGCAAAATAAATAATTTGTTGTAGTGTCAGTTCCTTCGCATTTGTTTACTTCCGTATTTGCCGTTGATTATCAGTTTACTTATAATCAGTTTACTTATAATCTTACCAAGAGAAACCACTTTTCGAAACCTCACTATGTGGTTCTAATGCATTTTCAAAACCAGCAAATCTAAGTTACATCATCTCAATCAACTTGGTAAACCTAACTTGCAAGATTAACCGTCTTGCAACTGCACCCCTTACTGGGAGAGAATTAGACGGTCAATACTAGACGTAGATACCACATTTTTAATACCTTTCATTATCATTGTTTATCCAACAAGCAAGTAGTGATCTATGAAAAAAGGCACAACACAATATTTTGACGGTTTCTTCGCTAAAATCCCCCGGTGCGTTGTATCTGATCAAATATTACTTTCTATTATTCTTTTCTTTGTATTGCTATTGTTGATAAATGCCATTACATCAAAATACTTGTGAATTCCGCTCTGACAGGCAATAAAAGAGAATAAACATCATACTATATACTCTAGCCCTTGGGATCAGTTTACAACGCAAAGTCCGAATCCTACACCGTACATATTGACAGTTGATACTCTCGTGTCCCCTCCTCCAGGACCTCTTCTCGCCTCTCTATATATGTTCGTTTCCCTCTCCCTCCCGGTCCTCCTTCTCTAACCCTCTATCTACCTCTTGTCTTTGTCTTTTTAACCACTCTGTCTGGCCTTGTCTCTCTCTACATCTGGATTTGCTTGTGTCTCTGTTTAGTGGTCTGTGTCAGACTTTTTTGTCTGTTTATCTGTTTGTATATTTACCTGTCTGTTCGGCGTCTGTGTGCCCCCCCCCCCCACTCACTCTCTCTCTCTCTCTCTCTCTCTCTCTCTTTTTCTCATTTTTCCTTTCTCTCTCTCTCTCTCTCTCTCTCTTTCTCTTTCTCTCTCCCTCTCCCTCTCCCTCTCCCTCTCCCTCTCCCTCTCCCTCTCCCTCTCCCTCTCCATCTCCCTCTCCCTCCCTCTCTCTCCCTCTCTCTCTCTCTCGCTTTCGCTCTCTCTCAATAGCAGCTTCACTATAAAGAAAATAAAATGTCACACAGTACACTTTATACACGATGGACTTCACAGCGAACCCCATTTACCCTCATTTCTCGAAAGCAAAGAAACAGAACTTTGCCTTAAACCCGAAAACCAACTTGCAATTTGAACTCCAACGAGCTCTGTATCACGCCAAGCCCCACGGGAACATAATCCGTACATAAAACAGCAAACTGCTTCTTGCCGTCGATAAACTTTGGGAATTTGTTTTAAGCAACGTTGTCTTTTCGAAGTCGCCAGAAGGGGTCCGAGGAAGAGTTTGGCGATCCTTTTCCATGACCGCCTACGTTATGCTGGTCGAGGGCGTGGTTCTTCTCTCGCTCTCGCCCGGGAAATGTAAACAAATGTCTGGGAAGATGGCACTAGTGTTATTTATTCATTCTTTTTTTTTTATTTTTCTTTGGTCTTTAAATCTTTTTAGAAATTAATTCGTTTCATTTGCTATGATGGGTATGGTGATGGCAGTGATGTTGGCCTGAACGTTATTATTAAAGTAGTAGTAATAATAGTTATGGTAGTAGTAATATCTGTAGCAGTAAATAATAATGATAATGATATTAGTATTAGTAATAATAATGATAATAACAACAACAACAACAATAATGCTAATAATAATAATAATGATAACGATGATAATAAAAATGATAACTATAATAATAATAATAACGATAATAATGCAGTTAATAACGCTAATAATAATAATAATAACGATAATAATAATTATAACGATAATAATAATAATAACGCTAATAGTAATAATAATAACGATAATAATAATAATACAAAATCAGCCTTTAGTAGCACTAAGAAAACATATACCTCCGACAAGGCAAAAGCGCCACTGATGCAACAAAAATATTCACACTTAAAGAATTATATTAAAATAAATTTTCTCAAGTACACAGGTGACGTCCGTAAACATAACCAGCTTGGCGGAAGCAAGACAATATGAGTAACTAATGCAATCATTCAAGAAATTCCTGGATCCGGATCACCATCAAAATTTAATGAAATCGAAGTTAGGCTAAGGCAAATCCCTGGTAAAAGAAGAAGAAGAAGAAGAAAAAAAAAACAACAACAACAACATAAGAATCTATTCATAACTTTCTGTTAACTTTGTCATAGGAGTAACTCAGAATCACTTAAAATTCCTGGATCCGGATCACCATCAAAATTTAATGAAATCGAAGTTAGGCTAAGGCAAATCCCTGGTAAAAGAAGAAGAAGAAGAAAAAAACAAAAACAACAACATAAGAATATATTCATAACTTGCTGTTAGTTTTGTCATAGGAGTAACTCAGAATCACTTAAAATTCCTGGATCCTGGTCCGGATCACCACTAAAATTTAATGGCATCGAAGTTAGGCTAAGAAATACCTGTAGTTAAAAGAAGAAAAAAAATATATTTATTACATTTTAGTTCTCCTGCTAACCAACGAACACACGAACAAGCGAACTAACCAACGCAACCAAGAACATAACCTCTTTGGCGGAGGTAAAAAAAAAATCCTTGGCGGAGGTAATAATAATAATAATGATAATGATAATAATAATATCAACAGTAACAGCCATGATAATGACAATAGTAATAATAATAGTAATAATAATAATAATAATAATAATAACAATAATGATGATAATAATAATAATAATAACTATAATGATAATATAATAATATTGATAATAATAATAATAACAATAACAGCAATAATAATAATAATTGTAGTAATGATAATAATAGTAATAATAATAATAATAATAATAATAATAGTAATAATAATAATAATAGTAATAATAATAATGATAGTAATAATAATAATAATAATATTGGTAATAATAATAATAATGATAATAATAATAATAACAATAATAACAATAATAACAAAAATAATACCAACAATAATAATAACGGCAATAATAATGAAAATAGTAATACAGCTGATAACAGGACGCGACTGCTTCCCCGAGCGCCACACGCGACTCCCGGCAATCGGCTGCTATTATTCGCTCAATGAAGCCATTATCAGAGGACACTCGATAGTCACTGCTTCAATTTACTTGCTTGTTCCTCGAGACGATCATCGTCGGCCAGATGGAATAAGCAGCGGTGCGGATATATTATGGGAATTACGTTCCACACAATATTCGACTAGATGGAGACCATTCAATCAGAGTTGACGAGAGAAGAGGTACTGCCATTCAGTCAGAGTTGACGACGGGAGAAAAGGTGGTGGTACTACTACTACTACTACTACTACTACTACTACTACTACTACTACTACTACTACTACTACTACTACTACTACTACTACTATTACTACTACTACTACTACTACAGAGTTGACGAGGGTAGAAGAGGTGGTGGTACTACTACTACTTCTATTACTACTTATTTAGGGTTTACTAAGAGAGGCTCATGTGACGGCAGTCAAACTGTGGCTTGTCTATTTATTGTGCTTCTAAACTACCCCCTGTGTGCGAGGAATGGCCGGGGTTATCATCCATTGGCAGTGCACGGGATCGAACACAGGTCTGCAAGATTGCTAAATAAGAAAGCTACCACGCTATGGGATGGAAGGCAAGGAGGGAGGACTTGTGGGCAGGTGTTAAGGCTAATGAGGATGATTATTTTAATTCAAAACAGTGGGCTGAGATGAGAAAATGATTGGTTGAAATATGAGCCTGGGTGAGGAGACTAACGTATACAATGGGGCTGATGATGAAAATTATAAGTAGCCGGTTTTTAATGGTGATGATTATGGTGATGACGTGGTGTTAATAACGGTAATAATATAATGATGATACTCTAGACTAGAGGTTCTCAATCTGCGGGTCACGAGGTACTTTTTGGAGGCCATGGACCAATATAAAAATTGTGACGTCTAATCAAACTAAACTCCATCTTGCTTATAGTACCAGCACATCATTATCTCTCGCATATCAATGAATTTAAATATTTCCATAAAGTATTCTTCTCCTAGAGCACCTGACACCATTACACTATTCATGACAAATAATAAAAAAATCTGAAGGGATGACAGACACAATGGGGCCATGGAGATTATTATGTTATGGTCCGGAGCCACAGAATAGGGAAGTTTGGGAACTACTACTCTGGACCTAATTCCAACCATTATGGTATTCTACATTATATGATTCTCATCTCCATAAAGGTTATTATACGAGAAACTAGTAGCTTCCGTATATAGAAATAGATGATGATGATGATGATGATGATGATGAAGATGATGATGATGATGATGATGATGATGATGATGAT
>NC_091556.1:10065490-10067990 GCF_042767895.1 Penaeus vannamei | reverse complement strand
CTCTTCAGCCTTCTATACTGAAGCGATGGGCACTCATGCTATTCACATGTGCACAGTTTAAAAGACATACACCAGCTATGACACAGAGAAATGTACAAACATGGTAACTTCCTACAAGGAAGGTCCTTCCAGAATCTATTTAGTTACATTTATTGATTTCTTAAATCCTGATGACCATCCACCTGGTCTTGTACACATTTCGACTGCCTTCGTGAACCCAGATTCAGAGAATATTGAGAAATCCTTGCAAAAGGCGACCTGAAGGATGTGCTCCCTCATAGGTTGGCAGGAGTACCACCAACAATAATTCATGAGAAGTCAAGTGAGATGCATTTACCACTAGCATAATCTACTAGGAAGAAAAAGCTCCAAGTTGAAGGGAGTAATTGTAGCTCAATGGTTCTTTTCCTTTTTACTACCACGCCCCTAAAGGATTTTGTCCTCTCCACGCCCCTTACATCTATGAATAAAATTCCCTTAATGATTTTAAAGCAAATTATGAATATATTATCGAGTATTGATTAATCACATTGTTATTAAACATATTAAACCAAGTAGAGAATAACAAATATACTTAGAAGGATGTGCTGTTCGGTGGCCTAATCATTAATTAAATCGTGGTGTTGTGCAAGATTTCATAAGGAATGTATTGTCATGCATTTCAGTCTGCCTCGACTGCTGATTGATAGTCACTACAGTAAGGGCATCAAGGAAATCGTGCAGGAAAAATGCCTATCGTCGCCATCAGCTGTCTCTTGAAATGTGTGTCCCTCAGTTACAAAAAACAAGGCCCAGCTTTTTGCTATAATCTGTAAATATGTTTCCGACAATCATTATCTACTGTGCCACGCAATGGGTGGCGCTAATCGTTACAGGAGCCGAGGCAACACCAATAGAGGTATGTCATGGGATCATGAGAGATCTCATCACACATGAGGAAGCTGAATTAGTTATTCAACAGGTTCATCTGGCTGAAAGAGGAAAAAAGACCATCAGCGTTATTACAGATGACAGATGTGTTTGTTGTATTGGCTCATTTTTTTGTGGAAAGACAGCTTATTTACAACTTATTGATGGTAGGTACCAGAACCATTAGATCAAGTATGGATATCAACATGGTTAGAGATCTTTCACCTGCTCACGCTCTTTCGAGATGTGACGTGGTATTGGTACTGTATTCGAGATTCTTAAAAAAAAGATAAATAGAAACTCTTAGCAAGTTTGGCTACATTGAAAAACAAATTCTGAATGTAGTTTGTGAAGCTTACATTGCTGCTTGCTATGGATTCCACTTGAAGAGAATATAGCAGTACTTCGATGTGTGCTTTAGTGTAGTAAATCGTAGTAAAAGAAGCAAAACTTAGCACCGGCTCTGAGAGTTCTTCCACCGACGACAGAAGCAATTGAAAACCACGTCACAAAAAGCAAGTCACAAGCAGTTACCTGGAATATGCTTTCACAATCCACAAACATTTCACCCAAATGATTATCAATAAATATATGCTGCAATAAATCAGCAGCATATTACCTGATATGTTATTTGCTCCAGTAGACGTGCTGGTGGTGATCAGGCGTGGGTGTTCTTCACAACCTTGATCAACATCCCTGTGTAGCCATGATTCAGCCCATTGGTCACGTTATTTTTATTTTATTTTATTTTATTTTTTGTTCGCTTTGCTGTGGTGATAACGATAGAAACCAGAGAACTATTCAGTTGGAAATAATGATTACCAAGAGGATTCTGAATAGACTTTCGAGTGCTGGGTATTAGAGACTCTATATGATCAAAATGAGAAATCTCATTAATGCTCTACTTTCAATATTTTGTGTCCCATGATATTGCAATTTGCTCTCTTCACTTTCACTCTATATTTAGCATAGGGGAAAACATACCTAATTAACATTTGAGGATATTTATCCTCATGGTTGCGAACTTTGCACTCAACTGATTATTCCTTACTAGGGTCAGATCTAGTAAAACAGAAAACAAACAAACAAACAACCCCCTCCCCCCAAACAAACAAACAAAAAAGAAAACACTGTATATGTCTCAAATCCAGGTTCCAACTCTGTTTTACCACTGGAGTATACTGGTTACCTGAATGGTTCACTAATCTATTTTTTTTTCTCGGTACTTAGTATAACAAAGAAAAGAAATGCACAATGAATTCAAAACAAAAGGAGAAATTAAAAGAAACAAGCCACTTTTGCTCATTAGACCAGGCTTTTTAATCAACACTAATACCGTTTTTTAATGTGATGCCATTTTACGTCTTTTGTGTGCGTGCGTGTACCATACACACAGTGCATACATACAATATGTGCTCGTACGTATGAGTTTATTATTATTATTGCAATTGTTATAACAGTGATAATGATGATGATAACAGCGATAATAATAAGAGCAATAGTGATTATGATAATAAAGGAATGATAAGAATGTTAACAATTAAAACGACAGCAGCAATAATAGTAATGAACAAATGGTATTTATAATGAT
>NC_091556.1:10040490-10042990 GCF_042767895.1 Penaeus vannamei | reverse complement strand
GATGATGATGATGATAACAATAATAATAACAATAATAATAATGATAATGATAATGATAATGAAAATGAAAATGAAAATGAAAATGAAAATGATAATGATAATGATAATGATAATGGTAATGATAATAATAATAATGAAAATGAAAATGAAAATGAAAATGAAAATGAAAATGAAAATGAAAATGAAAATGAAAATGAAAATGAAAATGAAAATGAAAATGAAAATGAAAATGAAAATGAAAATGAAAATGAAAATGAAAATGAAAATGATAATGATAATGATAATGATAATGATAATGGTAATGATAATAATAATAATGATAATAATAGTTACCCATCTTACCAAGACAGTAGGGGTAACTATGGAATCATCAAAAAAAAAAAAAAAAAAAAAATCCTGCTTTCGGATCATGACCCGGATCGCAATCAAAATTTAGTGACTTCTAAGGCCAAGACACATCAGTGGTCTTAAAAAATTCTGTTCATAACTTTTTTTTCAGATATCCTGCCAACCAACAAACAAATCAACTAACCACTGTAACCACCGAAGCAATAAAAATATTCACACGAAAAGAATTACATCAAAATCACCTTTTTCTCAAATACACTATTGACTTCCGTGTTTCCCTATCTCCCAATGCTAATGAATCATTAAAATATTCCTGGATCCGGATCTCCACCAAAGTTTAATGGGAAGCAAGTTCGGCTAAGACACATCTCGGGTAAAATATTCATAACATATTTGTTCATAACTTTTTAAATTATCCTGCTAACCAACAAACAATCCAACGCTGCCCAAAACATAGCCTTGGCGGAAGTAATAGTAATAATAATAAATATTTTGATGATGATAATAATGATAATGATTATAATGATACCTTGAATTACAACGTGAGTTAACACAATAACAATTGCAACAGAAAAATGATAATGATACTAATAATCACAATAACAGGTAACAAAACATTAGTGTTTATGATAATTATAATAATGATTGCATTACTGATGATGATGATAATCATGATGATAACAATAACATCATCAACAACAATGAAAATGAGAATGATGTGTAATAATAATAATGACAATAACAACACTAAGAATGATGATACTAAGAATAACAATTATGGTAATAATGATAAAAAATAACATAAACTACAATAATAATGATGCTGATGGTAGTTATGATTATAACGAAAACACCTACAATAGCAACAACAACAACAACAACAACAACAACAGCAACAACAACAAAAATAATAACAATAACGATAACAACAACAACAGCAATATAAGTAATTCTGCCCTTGTAGCAGTAGTTTTCCTATCTAGTGCTGCATCTCCACGACCATAAACAGTACCATTTGGGGCGCGTAAAAGAAAAATAACGTTCATCATTCTTGCAAGCCCGAGAGGTTGGGAATGTGCGACACCAGCATCAGATCTTGTTCTCCTAGATCACATGAACTCTTCACTTCTCTGTTTTTGTTTGTTTGTTTGTTTTTTTGTTATTGTCGTTTTCATTGTCGTTATCATTATCATTCGTATGTCTAATAATACTATTCTATTTTTATTTTTTATTATCTTTATCATTATCATCATCATTATTATTGCCATTATTATTATAGTTACTTTATTAATGATAATGAAATGACAATTATAATGATAATGATTATTATTATCATTATGATTAGTATTATTGTTATTATTAATATGAATATTAATATGATTGTTATTATTATTATTACTATTATTATTATTATTATTATTATTATTATTATTATTATTATTATTATTATTATTATTATAATTGCTATCATTATTGCTATTTTTATTATTATTATTATTATTACTATTATAATAATTGCTATTATTATTGCTATTATTATTATTATTATTATTCTTTAATATCATTATTATCATTATGATTGATAAAATTACAATCACTACCACCATTTTTATTATCAATATTAAAGACAATAATGATAATATTATTGTTGTTATTGCTGTTACTGTTATCATTATTATTGTTTTGATTATGAGTATAGTCATTATCACTATCATTACTATCATTATTACTATTTTTCATTATTGTTATCATTATCATTATCGTAATTATAATTATTGTTGTTATCATTATCATTATTATTGTTATTATTATTATTATTATTGTCGTTATTGTTATTATGATTATTATTATCATAATAATTATTATCATCTTAATTATTAACACCATTGTTATTATAATCTATATAATAGTTAGCGTTATTATTATTATTATTATTGTCGTTATTGTTATTATTATTATTATCATAATAATTATTATTATCATCTTAATTATTAACACCATTGTTATTATAATTATTATGTTATTATAATTTAATAATTAGCATTATTATTTGGATTGTTATCATCATTATTATCACTGTTATCATAAAATTATTATTGTTATTGTTATCATCATCATCATCATAATCATCATCATCATCGTCATTACTATT
>NC_091556.1:9912990-9915490 GCF_042767895.1 Penaeus vannamei | reverse complement strand
TGGGGATCCATAACTGTCGGAAAACAGCGGGAATATGCGGGAGAAATGTCACAAGAAGTTGAGGACTGTCGAGACGGAGGAATTGCCACCCAATCCTGTCTTCTGGTGTGACTACGGTGTGTGTGTGAGACCATAATGACAGTATTTGTAGTCATTATTATCATCTCTTTTTTCTTTTTTCTTCGTCTTCTTCGCCGTTAAACGTGTGCAGCGCCGTAGATCAAGGAGTATGGGGGAAAGTGTGGGCCCGGAGAGAAATCATGTGACATTCGAGTACTTCGACTGAAAGTGTGTGTTTGTGTGTGTGTGTGTGAATGTGTGTTTGTGTGTGAATGTGTGTTTGTCCGTGTGTCTGCGTGTGTGTGTCTGTGTGTGTAAGTGTGTCTGTCTGTGTGCGGTCTCGCAAAAGAGAAACCGTGTCCATTTGTACAAGGATATTTATTTCTAGATGCAAAGCCTCTGCACGTGCAACGAGGGTCGTCCAGTACACACATACGGACGAAGGGCTACACTCGTAATCTTGCCGAAAATAGAGTTAATAAAGACGGTCACTGAGACACCACTTCATAATCTTCTTAGTTTATCAAAGGCAGTTTGGAAAGTCTTTAATGATCTCCTATCAGTCCCTCCGAAGAAAAATGGAAAAGGAGGGGATGTACAGTTAGTCTAAGACACTGGATAATGCTTAAGCCATTAGGATTTGCCTTGGGTAGTTTTATGTGTGCTGTTCCCTCTCTCTCTCTCTCTCTTTCTTTCTCTTCCTCTATGTATGTCTCTCTCTCTCTATCTCACGCACACGTACAGGCACATACAATCACACGTCACATACACACACACACATACATACACACACACACATGCATACACACACACACATACATAAACACACACACACACACACACGCGCACACACACACACACACACACACACACACACACACACACACACACACACACACACACACACACACACACACACACACACACACACATATATACATATATATATATAATATGAATATATATATATATATATATATATATATATATATATATATATATATATATATATATATATATATATATATATATATATATATATATATATATATATATATACATATGCACACACGCTCACATACACACATCTATACGAATACAGGTGATATTCTAATTCTTGTGAATTTTAGAAGAAAAAGAAAACAAAAAAATGATATATAACATGAAATCATTATTGGTAGTAAAAAAATCGAAAACTAAAAACCAACGGACTGATCCATGAATAATGCCAGGCTACAAGAAATATAATTTGAAAATTCGGAGATTGATGAGACATCAGAAAAGGAAAATGAACAGAACGACAACATTTGGCAATTCCATAACTAATTCGACAGAAGGTTTGTACCAATTAGTAAAAAAAGTAAATAAATAAATAAAAAAAATATATGTAAATAGATAAATAAAAATATATATACATAGATAAATAAAAACCTATAATTGACACAGTGAAGGATGAAAAAGAAGCCTATCCAGTGGCAGATAAAACATGATTTTTTCTTCTTTTATGAACATCCGTACAAAATGAATCCTGACATAACAATTGCTTCAAAATCAGAAATAAACGAAACAATACCATACTTTAAAAAGTTGAAAAGTATCTATTTAAAAAAATGCAAAAGTGCAATTATTAATGAATGGCCGGGAAAATAATTCAAATATTTTCCACGATGAACGACCGGAAGATAACGTACATTCCATATCTGTACCTATTCAAAAAGAAGAAAAAAAACTTGAGAATGTGCAATAAAATCAAACGATAGCAATAAAACCTTATTGCAAGATAATTCTCATGAAGAAAAAATATCACTAGCAGAAAATGCACACGAATAATAAGGATTTAGACCAGAAAAAAGGCACTGGTGATCACAGAAAAAAAACATATATATATATATATATATATATATATATATATATATATATATATATATATATATATATATATATATATATATATATATATATATGCCTTGTTAATTATCGAAAAAACATTCGGCACAGCAGCCCGAGACAATATAGGAAAAAACATATGTGTCTTAGGTTTTCCTTAATGCATTTTTAGCAATATATATATATATATATCTATCTATCTATCTATCTATATATATATATATATATATATATATATATATATATGCATATATATATACATATATATATATATATATATATATATATATATATATATATATATATATATATATATATATATATATATATATATATATATATATATAAACATGCATAGTCAATAGAGATTCGCGTTGAACACATCCTCAGTATGTACAGACTTCCTTAAAATAATCCAAGCTGTCAGAATGATGAATTCTACCCTTGCATCTTTTTAAGGTCTATGTGAAACAAATAATGAGAACAGCGCTTGGAGGTAGACATATAACATTGCGAGATGCAGTCAGTTGATGTTGTCCTCGTCAGCAATGGG
>NC_091556.1:9875490-9877990 GCF_042767895.1 Penaeus vannamei | reverse complement strand
TTTAGATAATTTAAGTTTACAGGGTCAATGTTTTCTATGAAGAGATGCGAGTATATTTATGTTGTTGAACGTTCTTATATTATTGGCTTAATAATGCACTTATTATATATCATTTTATGCAGTGCTTTCACAAGAAAGTAACACAGATAATCCTATAATCATCAGACTCTAACCCTATGCACTGTAACTGTATATTCTAATATTCATCCGTTTATGATAGTGCATGGTTCAATTTTATTATTTATAACAGTTTTCTTTGTCATCTAATGTTAAAAAATCGGCAGAAATGCTTCCAGGTCTAGCCGCTTTTCAACACCGACGTGGCGCGAAATTTAAAACAAGGCGGCTGCCGATTCGCCCATTGCCAGAACATAATTTTTCACACTCAAAAAAGTGTACGTCCGGTCTTTGACCCTCCCCCCCCCGCGTACGGTTTGTAGTAATGATAAAATATATATATATAATAATGATAAAAGTGATGGTAATAATAACAAAATCAAAAACATTTACAATAATGATAACAATAATAATAATGATTCTTATATGAACGATGAAGATGATAATAATATTGATAACAATAACAATAATAATAATATTGATAACAATAACAATAATAATAATATTGATAACAATAACAACAATAATAATATTGATAACAATAACAATAATAATAACAATACTATTGATATAAATGATAATAAAAATAATTATACAATAACAAAAATGATGAAAATAACGATTATTATGATAACTATGAAAAAATGTCAATATTATGAATGATGATAATAGTAATGATGATAATAAAGATGATAACAATAATAATGATAATGATGATGATTATAATGATGATATTAATAGTAATGATAATTACATCAACAACAATACTACTACTAATGAGGACAATGATAACCATAAAAATAATGTTAATAATACCAACAAGACTGCTAACAAAAATAAGAAAGAAAGAAAAGTCTATCTATCAAGCATTCTTTCCTTTTTATTTCTCCTTTTTTTAAAAATTTTGCACAGGAATAAAATCACAGCTGGCGTCGTTTTTCTCCCCAGCGACCAATCACCGTAAGAGACGGCGAGGAGGACGCAGATACCCGACGTTTATCAGGGTGGAAATCAACTACGACACTGACCCCATTGCCGAAGGGCGTGTGAGGAACTGTTTACCTGCAGAAGGGGGTGGGGGGGTGGGGGAGGGGGCGGAGGTAGCGGCAACCCTCCCCTCCCTGTGCGTCACACCTGCTGCTTCTCGACACTCACTATTACCTTTCCTTATTCGTCGCTTCGTTAGGTAAGCGATCACCTCTCGTTCTGTTTCTTTTGCGCTGTCCCGATACGCGCCTGTAACGCCATTTGGGGTACGAGCCGTGAAGAGATTTTGTAGCGTGTTGCAGCAGCCGATGTGTCTCTGCAACGGGCTGTTCCCTTGGGAGTGGAGGGACCTATGGGGGTACTGCCTCTCTCTGTGCTTTTCATGTTTGTGTACTGCTGATGGGGATGATTATGCTGATGAGGAGGGGGCGATGGTGATGATGATGGTGATGGTGATAATGATGGTGATGATGATGATGATGATGGTGATGGTGACGATGATAATAGTGATGATGGTGGTGATGATGACGGTGACGATGATGATGGTGATGAGATTTTGTAGCGTGTTGCAGCAGCCGATGTGTCTCTGCAACGGGCTGTTCCCTTGGGAGTGGAGGGACCTATGGGGGTACTGCCTCTCTGTGTGCTTTTCATGTTTGTGTAATGCTGATGGGGATGATTATGCTGATGAGGTGGGGGCGATGGTGATGGTGATGATGATGATGATGATGGTGATGGTGATGATGATGATGATGATGATGATGATGATGATGGTGATGGTGATGATGATGATGATGGTGATGATGATGATAATGATAATGATAATGATGATTATGCTGATTAGGTGGGGGCGATGATGATGATGATGATGGTGATGATGATGGTTATGATGATGATAATGATGGTGATAATGATGATGGTGATGAAGATGGTGGTGATGGTGATGACGATGACGATGATGAAAAAAATGTGTCCAGGAATGAGGCACGGTTTTATTTAGCTAAGGTGAATGACATTAATACAATAATATACGCTGTTTATCCTTGGTGTTTCAAGCACACAATCTTGCAATGGCAGCACGGAGCCGCGACGGCGAGGGCGCTTTGAATAATCCAAACGCCAGATGCAAAAGTATTCTCATGACGAATATCAAGAAAACCAATAAGCTTTGCAAATTGTTTTCGTCAGGCAGTGTGAAATTCGTTGTGTACGTTTCACTCGGAGATAAAAACGCAGCTCGCCCTTTGATGCTGTTAAGGAATATTTCCTTTAATATTGCTAATTCTTATCCGGAGGGAATGCGCCCTCGGAAATGCGATATCCCGGTCATCTCATTTAGCGCTGCAATGAAATCCAGAGCCAAGCAACACATGTTACCCGAGACGCACTCGGCAAT
>NC_091556.1:9855490-9857990 GCF_042767895.1 Penaeus vannamei | reverse complement strand
CTCTCACCCTGAAAACTGAAAAAAAGATTAAACTCTGTGGCAAAAACAACACGCCATGATGCCTTGTTGTTAGGGAACAGTTGTTTATTGAAAATAAGAGAGGAAACTTATGCAGACTAAAAGGAGGGGATTGATTACTTTATGTGCAAGAAAAATATGAAAAGATACAGGTAGAATGGAAGTGAAGGTCTTGATCTCATCTCACGTGTTTTTACTTTTTTTTTATGATAATGTTTAATGATTTATAATTAGATTTTAAATATCAATAGAGAGCATTCTATTATATTTGAATAATGTTTATTGAATAGTTTTACATTTTGAAAAGCCACCTGTGTACTGTTATATTTATAGAATTCAAATTAATGATTAAGAATGTTTCTGTGCCCATTGTATATCTCGGTACACACTCAACAGAGGAATGAATTCAATCCACCCCACGAGCCATGCTACCCATATTGAAATTAGGTAACCAAAATTGAGTTGTTCTTTGGGTGGCGGCGGTACTACGAGATTAATAATGCGGGATGGAAATTTTGAAACTATGCATAATTAATTCAGATTTTGATGGTTTCCCCGACATATTAAATTTCATTTAATTTAGCAAAAATATATTTTAATAATTTGAAAATAAATATGTTTGTATGTATATGTATACATACACATACAAATGTGTAAGTTTATGTGTGCATGCATGTGTGTAGATTTATGTATGAATGGGTGTATGTGTACATATCTCAGGAATTATGGGGAGAAGAGCACAATACATGATGTTAAATGGTAAATAATTACGATACTGACACCTTAACTCTGTTGTTTATGTTACACCTGATAGCTGCCATTTAATAACTTGCAATAAGTGAACAATACTCTATTTCTTAGCGTCTTCATATTTCAAAAAATACACCTATCTGGGAATAAAATAAGCTATCCCTCCATGTTATAGGTCTTCATCTTCAGGCCCCATATTCGAATGCCATCAGGGTCTAAAAGCTTTTCCACTTTATTCTGTCTTTGGCAGCTGTCAGTTCAATCCTTGCTAATTCACTGCATTATTTCTACCCCAGCTTCTTCCTTGTCGGTAAAGACAGAAACTCTATGGATTAATGTGTTCAACTGACAAGTCGCTGCTTTGCACTAGATGTAAATGGGACAATGGTATTAATGACAACTGAACTGTTTGGTGAGAAACTGTTACACAGTCTGATTTCATTCAGATCCCAAGGTGGGAAAGGGAAATGTGTCATGAGCGTAGGTGCCAAATTCGTTACCAGGAAACTTATGTCAAACGGAAAGAAAAACTTTTAAATTAATCAAGAAATCATTACAACTTTTGGTGCCCTTACTGGTTACATACCTAGAGGAGAGAGTCCTCTTTCTCAAGCCATATTTGCTCTCAAGCATCTGAAACATCTGAACTTACTGTAAGTGCTGTTCATCAGAATTAGCATACTGATTGTCTCATTCATAACAATGTACCCTACATGTTAGATGATTTTTGCTCAAACATAATCAAAGCAAGATTCATGCAGATTTTAGGTCTAGAGGAATTTATTCAAACTGCGTTCACTTCAGGGATATCTCAGTGTTGTAACTGTTTTCAGTATGGCATGTTCATGATATTCATATTCAATATTTGATTGCATAATTAATATGTAAAACATTAATTCTCTAAAATGCTATAAATTCCCTCACGAAAAAATACAATCCATAGGTATCACTTCATCACATGAATATTATTTTTTGTAAACATAATCATTATAGAGACGCGGTAGAGCTAGAACAACATCGCTACATTGTGGCCTACCTAAACAGACCAGACTGTTTAGCTCTTCTCTGTAAAGTGATGTTCATAAGTTTCAACTAAGCATTCAAGTGGCAAGTTACCCTACTCCATTTTATATATGATGTGTGCTGCAAAATGTTTATTTTCGGTGTTTTGTAAAACTTGATTTTAATAATTCTAACAAATTATATTTTTTGTAACTTTGTTATATGTAGCTATAATTAGTGTAAGTAAGCATGTATTTTGATTAAAAGTGACCATTAATTCCTGGCATTTCATTTCAATATTCCTTTGGTTAGTTATGATCAGTATTTTACCCACATTATGTTAATCTAATCAACGTACCCTGTCACTTCGTATTCATTGTGTTAATGACGTTGATTCTTTCCGCACTGTCATGAATCCAAGTGTCAACCCAGGCCTTTCTACGTCTTCAGGTTTCTTTGCAGTGTTGTTTATCCATGCATTTCTTACTCAAATCTAATCAGAAAAAGAACAATTGGCAACTCAAGATACACCCGGGAAAACTATAAGTATCTAAGTCTCACTCTTGGTAGGAAAAAGAAAGAAAAATAAGGAAAGTGGCACAATAAGAAAATGTAGTGTTTTATTTGATATGCAAACGTAAGGATTAGATGTCAGCTGATTAGAAAAAAGAAGGCCAATCGGAGTATTCAACAGACTAGGTTGAGTTGCCAATTGTTCTTTGCCTCAGGT
>NC_091556.1:9840490-9842990 GCF_042767895.1 Penaeus vannamei | reverse complement strand
GGATTCGTGACCAGTTGAGGGTGACTGATTGGTTGTGGATTCGTGACCAGTTGAGGGTGACTGATTGGTTGTGGATTCGTGACCAGTGGAGGGTGACTGATTGGTTGTGGATTCGTGACCAGTTGAGGGTGACTGATTGGTTGTGGATTCGTGACCAGTTGAGGGTGACTGATTGGTTGTGGATTCGTGACCAGTTGAGGGTGACTGATTGGTTGTGGATTCGTGACCAGTTGAGGGTGACTGATTGGTTGTGGATTCGTGACCAGTTGAAGGTGACTGATTGGTTGTGGATTCGTGACCAGTTGAGGGTGACTGATTGGTTGTGGATTCGTGACCAGTTGAGGGTGACTGATTGGTTGTGGATTCGTGACCGGAGTAGGGTGACTGATTGGTTGTGGATTCGTGGCCAGTTGAGAGTGACTGATTGGTTGTGGATTCGTGACCAGTTGAGGGTGACTGATTGGTTGTGGATTCGTGACCAGTTGAGAGTGACTGATTGGTTGTGGATTCGTGACCAGTTGAGAGTGACTGATTGGTTGTGGATTCGTGACCAGTGGAGGGTGACTGATTGGTTGTGGATTCGTGACCAGTGGAGGGTGACTGATTGGTTGTGGATTGGTGACCAGTTGAGGGTGACTGATTGGTTGTGGATTCGTGACCAGTTGAGGGTGACTGATTGGTTGTGGATTCGTGACCGGAGTAGGGTGACTGATTGGTTGTGGATTCGTGGCCAGTTGAGAGTGACTGATTGGTTGTGGATTCGTGACCAGTTGAGGGTGACTGATTGGTTGTGGATTCGTGACCAGTTGAGAGTGACTGATTGGTTGTGGATTCGTGACCAGTGGAGGGTTACTGATTGGTTGTGGATTCGTGACCAGTGGAGGGTGACTGATTGGTTATGGATTCGTGACCAGTTGAGGGTTACTGATTGGTTGTGGATTGGTGACCAGTTGAGGGTGACTGATTGGTTGTGGATTCGTGACCAGTTGAGAGTGACTGATTGGTTGTGGATTCGTGACCAGTGGAGGGTGACTGATTGGTTGTGGATTCGTGACCAGTGGAGGGTGACTGATTGGTTGTGGATTGGTGACCAGTTGAGGGTGACTGATTGGTTGTGGTTTCGTGACCAGTTGAGAGTGACTGATTGGTTGTGGATTCGTAACCAGTTGAGGGTGACTGATTGGTTATGGATTCGTGACCAGTGGAGGGTGACTGATTGGTTGTGGATTCGTGACCAGTTGAAGGTGACTGATTGGTTGTGGATTCGTGACCAGTGGAGGGTGACTGATTGGTTGTGGATTCGTGACCAGTGGAGGGTGACTGATTGGTTGTGGATTCGTGACCGGATGAGGGTGACTGATTGGTTGTGGATTCGTGACCAGTGGAGGGTGACTGATTGGTTGTGGATTCGTGACCAGTGGAGGGTGACTGATTGGTTGTGAATTCGTGACCGGATGAGGGTGACTGATTGGTTGTGGATTCGTGACCAGTTGAGGGTGACTGATTGGTTGTGGATTCGTGACCAGTGGAGGTTGACTGATTGGTTGTGGATTCGTGACCAGTGGAGGGTGACTGATTGGTTGTGGATTCGTGATCGGATAAGGGTGACTGATTGGTTGTGGATTCGTGACCAGTTGAGGGTGACTGATTGGTTGTGGATTCGTGACCAGTTGAGGGTGACTGATTGGTTGTGGATTGGTGACCAGTTGAGGGTGACTGATTGGTTGTGGATTCGTGACCAGTTGAGGGTGACTGATTGGTTGTGGATTCGTGACCAGTTGAGGGTGACTGATTGGTTGTGGATTCGTGACCAGTTGAGGGTGACTGATTGGTTGTGGATTCGTGACCGGATGAGGGTGACTGATTGGTTGTGGATTCGTGACCGGATGAGGGTGACTGATTGGTTGTGGATTCGTGACCAGTGGAGGGTGACTGATTGGTTGTGGATTCGTGGCCAGTTGAGGGTGACTGATTGGTTGTGGTTTCGTGACCAGTGGAGGGTGACTGATTGGTTGTGGATTCGTGACCAGTGGAGGGTGACTGATTGGTTGTGGATTCGTGACCAGTTGAGGCTGACTGATTGGTTGTGGATTCGTGACCATTTGAGGGTGACTGATTGGTTGTGGATTCGTGACCAGTTGAGGGTGACTGATTGGTTGTGGATTCGTGACTAGTGGAGGGTGACTGATTGGTTGTGGATTCGTGACCAATTGAGGGTGACTGATTGGTTGTGGATTCGTGACCAGTTGAGGGTGACTGATTGGTTGTGGATTCGTGACCGGATGAGGGTGACTGATTGGTTGTGGATTCGTGACCGGATGAGGGTGACTGATTGGTTGTGGATTCGTGACCAGTGGAGGGTGACTGATTGGTTGTGGATTCGTGACCGGATGAGGGTGACTGATTGGTTGTGGATTCGTGACCAGTGGAGGGTGACTGATTGGTTGTGGATTCGTGACCAGTGGAGGGTGACTGATTGGTTGTGGATTCGTGACCAGTT
>NC_091556.1:9827990-9830490 GCF_042767895.1 Penaeus vannamei | reverse complement strand
CGTTTTTACATTAGATATCCTCGATTAGACGCACGTGCGAACAGTCACAGGAAAACACACGCACATATATATGCGGAAACGTACACGCACTCACACATATACTCGCACACATACATTATGCGCGCTCGCATGATGTATAATAATGATCATGATAATAATAATAATAACACGAGGAAATGGAGGATGGAGAAGAATGAGAAAGGGGCCAAGACATTAGTATTGATTGGCGAGAACTTTTAAGCAATAATGATAATGATAAAAATGAGGATTATGAATATATCAATTATAATGAAAATAACAATGAAAGTAATGATAATAATGATAGTAACAGCAATGCAAGTAATAAAAAAATTATGATACTGATAATGATTATATTACTACTAATAATGATAATGATAATAAAAGTAATAACAACAATGATAGAAATAATGATAATAACAGTAATGATAATATTGATAAAGATAATGATGATAAAGATTATGATAATGATAATAATAATAATAATGATACTAATAGCAGTGATAATAGTATTCATGGTAATAATAATGACGATAATACTAATCATAATAATGATGATAATATGATTATCAAAGATATGATAATGACAATGATAGTAGTAGTAAAAATAATGATAATGATAATAATAAGACGAAGAAATGATAGAGGAAAAAGGATGAGAAAGGGGAAAAGAAAAAGAAGAAAGAGAAGGAAAAAGATAAAAAGAAGAGAGAGATTGAGTGATAGAACCAGAAGTAGAAGAAGAATGAGAAAGAAAAAAATAATAAGAAAAAAAAAGAAAACAAAAGGAGGAGGAGGAGGAGAAGGAGAAGCAGAAGCAGAAAAAAGGAAAAAGAGAAAGAAAAAGAAAAAGAAAAAGAAAGAAAGAAAAAAGAAGAAATAGCAGAATAAGAAAGAGAAGAAAAGGAAGAAAGAGAAATAGAAGACGGAGAAGAAGATGAAGAAGTAGGAAAAAGAGATAGATGAAAATAAAAAGATAGAACAAGAAAATAAAAATCAGCAGAACAAGAACAGAGTAAGAACAGGAGAAAAGACACCGTAAAAGGTAAAGGACAAAGTACCCCCCCCCCCCTTCACTGCTCAATTCTCGGCGCACATATTTCACTAGAAGCCGCTGCATGAAAAGAAAAAAATCTTGAAGGAACACACTCATGTATGTTTTCTGCATTACGTGCCGTTATTGAAGATTTTTACACGGATAAAACCAGTCTTGGCTTCGGGGTTCCTACTTATTGTTCGTCTGCTGTGCAATATGTGAGGAATGGCTAGGTCTTCGGGTCTTTGGGGATAATAAAGAAGGATGTGCATGTGTCAGTTGTCTGTGGAGATGGATAGATAGAGATAGATAGATAGATAGAGAGAGAGAGAGAGAGAGAGAGAGAGAGAGAGAGAGAGAGAGAGAGAGAGAGAAGGGGAAACAGACAAGCAGACAGTCAGAGAGAGAGAGAAAGATATATATATATATATATATATATATATATATATATATATATATATATATACACACACACACACACACACACACACACACACACACACACACACACACACGCACGCACACACACACACACACACACACACACACACACACACACACACACACACACAGAAAATCAAAGAGAGTCAGAGAGATTGAAGAGAGACTACGATAGAAACAGAGAGAGACACGGACAGACATACGAGGCAGATAGAAAACCACATAACCAGAGACAGACAAACAGACAGACATATAGACAGAGAGAGAAATGTACACGTGCTCATCAGAATAGGAAACTGGCGAAGAGTTCCATTAAACCAGAATTCCATTTTCGATGAGAATGTTGACTGATCTGCAGAGCAAACACATTCACTTTATTTATTCTTATGAGTCTTTGGATTCCTCTCCCACATTCCCCATTTCCATCATCATATTGCATTTCTGTTGCAGTCAGAAAGAAGAGGTGTAAAGACTGGAAGTAAGAGAGAATTAATAAAACGAAAGAAAGGAAAGAGACAGATAAGAATATGACTTCATAAATAGAGTAGTAGATATAGCGGGACTTTGTGTTTAATAGCAATGGTTATAGTGATAACGACAGAGATAATAGCAGGAATAATGAAAGTAATTTCAATCACTGTAATAATATACTTTAAAACAATGCTCATGATGTGATGATGATGATAATGATGACGTATAACAACATCAATGATGCAGATGACGATGATGATGTAAATGATGATAGAATTAATAAGGATGATAACTGAATGATAATGATTACAGTAATGATAATGATAATGAAGATAATAGAAATAAATAATAAAGAAAATGATAATAATATTTAATATGATAATAACAATAATTATGCTAATCTAAGAGATAATAATGATTATAATGATATTGAAATATAAAAATAAGGGTATGATATTAGTAGAAAAATAATAGTGATAATATATTTGATAATAATGATGACGATACCAATAATGAAAATAATGATATTGATGA
>NC_091556.1:9820490-9822990 GCF_042767895.1 Penaeus vannamei | reverse complement strand
CAGGAGGGCCTGTAGGGAGGAGGAGGGAAGGAGGGAAGGAGGGAGAGGGAAGGAGGGAGGGAGGAGAAGGGGTAGAAAGGGGGGGGGGTGAGGGAGAGGGAGGGAAGGAAAGGAGGAGGGGAAGAGGAGGAGGGGAGGAGGGAGAGGGAAGGAGGAGAAGGGGTAGAGAGAAGGGGTGAAGGAGGGGGGGATGGGGAAGAGGGAGAGGGTGGGTGGGAGGGATGTAAGGGATGGAGGAGAAGGGGTAGAGAGAGGGGGTGAGGGAGGGAATGGAGATGGAAGAAGGGAGAGTGAAGGAGGGAGGGAAGGTATGGAGGAGGAGGAGGGAGGGAGGGAGAAGGAGAGAGGGAGGGAGGAGAAGAGGTAGAGAGGGAGAGAGGGATGAGGGGGAGGTGGGGGTAGGGATGGGGAGGAAGGAGAGGGGGTGTGGGAGGGAAGGGATGAGTGAGAGAGAGAACATGGATAAGTAGGAAGGAGGGAGGCTGGAGAATACGGAAAAAGGAGGGAGGAGGCAGGGGGGGGGGGGGGAATTGGGATAGAGATAGACTGGAAAGAAAGGACTTGGGGATTCGATCTAAGGATAGGGAGAAAAGGAAGGACGCAGTACGGGGAAAGGAGAACTATAGGACTTCAAATGTGAGCGGGATAGCCTGGGGCAGGGGACAGCTGGATAGGAATGGGGGAGAAGAAGGAAGCAGAAAAAGAAATGAGGATGCAGGATGGGGTTGAAGGATAGGGGGAGAGGGAGGGAAGGAAACTGGAAGGAGGCGGGGAAAGACTAGAAAGGAAGGAAGGAGACAAGGATTCGTTATGAGGATGGAGGAAATGAGAAGGAATTCTCAGTAGGAGAGGTGTTTATGAAGGATGTGGGAAAGGAGGGAAGGAGAGGGTTGTAGGATGTCAAATGTAAGCTGGATAGGGATAGAAAGAGGTGGGGTAGGAGAGGGAAAACATAAAAACATAAAAACCGAGCTTTGGGGTGGGTAGGCAGCCCAGAAGTTCGCTATAACGGGGGCTAGGTGAAGCGGGATGGACGGGGGGGGGGGGTAAGAGGATGAGGGTATGAGGTCTCACTCGAGTCAACACGACAGAAAGCGGATAAAAGGATAGACGAAAGACATCCACTGGAAAATAATTTGAACGAATGAATGTAATTAGAAAGAAGGGAATCGGTAAATTTAGAGCAAGATGAATACAAAGATAAAATGAAATAAAAAAGTAACAATATAAAGGTCGGTAAAAGAATAATAATAATAATAATAATAAAAAGAAGAAGGAGAAGAAGAAAACAGTATATTACCTTCATATGCATTAATATGTTGAAATGTATTACCAACTTTTCTTATATTTTTTTCAGGCGATATAAGTAATAATGATTATCACAACAGCAACTGTAGAAAATAATGTCTTGATATTCTTACAGGAAATGCAAATATCACGTAATCTGTCTCTGTCAGGATTTAATTAATTTAATATCTTTCTCATCCTCTCCGTCCCTACCCCCCCTTCTCTCTTTCTCTGTCTCTCTCTCATCCTCCTCTCTCTCCTTCCCTCCCTCCCCCCCCCCCCTCTCTCTCTCTCTCTCTCGCTCTCTCTTGCTCTCTCTCTCTCGCTCTCGCTCACTCTTTCTCTCTCACTCTCTCCTCCCCCCCCCCCGCTCTCTCTCTCAGTGTTGAGACCTTATCACAGTTACATAAGCTGACATTTTGTAAACACGATAGTTTACAACCTAACCAATGATTCACACGAAAGAGCTTTGTCTAAACGTACCGCTAAGGGATACAAGCCTCCAACACCACCTGCTTATCCTACGCCTACGCCTGGATAAGACAAAGAGGCATTTTTAAGATCCTTCTTCTCCTTATTACGGAGATAGATAGCAGCAAGGTCATTGGATGCGCGATGTAGACCAGCTCTCTCGACGGGTCCAGAAGTGTACGTAGATCTCTGTGTTAAACCATTGTGTTTTTTTATGATCCCTTATCAACTTTAGTATGAGTGATGAATTCGGGTGTGGATTCCAAAACAGGAACCATAAGGAAGAACGGAGTAATCTTAATGTATATAAATAAGTGTGTCATACATCGGTAGCCTCCACAACGACGGTTTATGCGGGTATATATCAGCGATAATTAATTCAATTGTGACTTTTACAGATGAGAGATGATATTCCATCAACATTCCTCTCATGGCCGATTTACAAGGCAATTTGAGAACTGCACTACAAACGAAGGGGTTGTGGATAATGGGCACATATACACTCACAAATATATTTATCTATCTTTCTGTTGCTCGTTTTTTGATGATACAGATACGTACGTACACTATACAAACCCATACATATGTAGTGCCTTAAAAACAACAACAAAAAAAGATACAGAATACTCGTACAGAGGAATAGGATAGTTATGAGAGCGATGCTTCAGGGTAAAAATGGACAAGAGGTTATTTATGCAAATTGAATCTGACGGATACGTCTTGAATTATGATTAATGTATAT
>NC_091556.1:9807990-9810490 GCF_042767895.1 Penaeus vannamei | reverse complement strand
ATCCCTGCGGCCATGGGCTGCTTGTAGCCTACATCGACCTCAAGAAGACGTTTGAGTCGGTGTATCGCGAATCGCTATCGGAGTGACTTGGGGAATTTCAACATAATATATTGTTTCAGTCAGTTACGCAATGAACTATTCTTGCTCTGCATATGGGTGGGGGCACTTGGGAGTGTCTGTTATAGGCCCCACACCGCTGAAAACATCTAGTATTGGTATTTTCTGATAGTGCTGGCATCATTGGAAGTTGCTTTGTCATGATTTGGCTTATCTGATCAAACTAATCTTGCTTACTTTTTTGTACATCTATATGTCTAATTAGGCAGGTCCTTGCTGTAGGTTCCTAATTTTGTTACCTTCCCAGATCCGCCGACCCCTGCGGGTTACTGCTCTAATACTAATTTTCGAATAATCAAAAGTGAAAAAACGAAAGAAAGGAAGAAAGAAGGAAAAAAATGGTGAAATATAATCATTGTTCAATTACAGTTCTGGTCTATTGTTTACGCTGTATCGAATGTGTATTTCCATGGTATTAATCTTCTCTAAAATAACTCTTCCGTAGCACAAAGGTTTAAGAAATATTTTATTATTTGGTATAAAAGAAATGAACAGGGGCCACGCAATCACTTGCATGGTCATTCCACCGTATTTTACCAGTGTGATGCGTTTTTTTTTATTTTAATACCCTGCAATGGTGGTTAATTTACTGGCTCTTTTATCTTGACAAAACGATCCCAGCGCAAAATTCTACCATTCTGGCGCTCGTTAATTTCCCTAGCTGGCTATCAATTTCTCTGAGAATCAACAACAATCAAAATTAAATAAAACTGTCATGCCTCCTTTCTCTGATTAAGTCTGGTAATTGTTATACACCTGAGGGGAAAGTACCGAATCCTTCTGATTGACCAATTACCTTTAGTTTATAATCTTAATGTTTGCATTTAGTACCATTTAGTACCAATCATCATTAACTGTGTTTTGCATGTTCAAACCTAATGAACTATCTTACATTTTCTTTACATGTAGTCTGTCTTTTCACTAGAATGAACTTTGGCTTGCTTATAAACGCAAAATATCCTGTAAATATGTCTACCATTCGGGCAGGTCTTCTTTGTCAGGAATAGACATATTGAACCATAAAGTAAATTGGTGATATGAATTGAGTTATGACCAATATAGACTATCCTTTATAAAAGCTAAAGAAGTCAAATTAGGTTTTCGATATTGAACACTAAACCGTCCTTCCAATATTGAATACTATATCATTTCCTAGAATGGATGAATGTACCGTGTGACGTGAAGCAATGATTTCAAAATGATTACCACTTTCTGTTGGTAGCATTTCTCAACGTTTCTGTTGGTAGTAATTCTTAATCTTAAAAGTAATCCCAACATTTGCCAAAGTGATCTATATCTATACCAAGCAATAAGTTAAGTGGTTGCCAAAATATTCCACGACTATCTTGAAGTTACTTTTATTTTATGAAAGCCATTCATATATCAACAAGCTGATTCCAATTCTTGACACATTCACACAAACACACACACACACACGCACGCACGCACGCACGCACACACACACACACACACACACACACACACACACACACACACACACACACACACACACACACACACACACACACACACATAAATGCATTTATGTGTATGTATGATTAAGTGTGTGTATGTACTATAATATATATATATATATATATATATATATATATATATATATATATATATATATATATATATATATATATATATATATATATATATATATATTCACGTGGCATATCCATTCAGACTAACGCACTGGATGCATACAAGTAACTTTACATTCCAGATTATTCTTGTTTACTTCTGTGCTAAACTGCAGTACATCCTTTCGTTAAAGTCCGGAGCGATCATAACCGATTGCTCAGTAAGGCTCCTTCCGTAAGACATCGAAGCGGAGCCGAGCGCGGGCGAGCGGCGGCTTCAATATAATCACAGAGCTCGAGGTAACGCACTGTGGGGCGATTTCGCTTACGACAGCATCCTCAGGCTCGCTCTCCTTGGCGGAAGAAGCATTAGCCCGGAGAGACTGGCGGAATCCCCGGGGTATTGGGGTTGCCGGGGTAAAGTTGCGTTATCCCGGTGTTATGCGGCTGGGGAGCGGCGTGCTTTTTGTAGAGGTATTTCTCTTCCGGTATCTAGGGGAAGAAAGGTAGGTCTTTGAGGCAGGGAGGGTGTGTGTGTGTGTGTGTGTGTGTGTGTGTGTGTGTGTGTGTGTGTGTGTGTGTGTGTATGTGTGTGTGTGTGTGTGTGTGTGTGTGTGTGTGTGTGTGTGTGTGTGTGTGTGTGTATGTGTGTGTGTGTGTGTGTGTGTGTGTGTGTGTGTGTGTGTGTGTGTGTGTATTTTCTTGTTTTAGTACGCACACGTGAATAAATATTAATGTTAGTTTAAAAGAATATTTACAAATGATGAAAACATAGCCTCGTGTGCAACGAGTTT
>NC_091556.1:9716427-9718927 GCF_042767895.1 Penaeus vannamei | reverse complement strand
GTTTACCGAGATCTCATTGCAACTCTCGACGGACAGGCAGCGAAGTTGCAAAGCGATATTGCGTTGTCCTGTCTTCCTCGATCCGTCCGTCGATCTGTCGGGAGTGTCCGGGGCCGAGGAGGTGACGATGCAATGTGTGCACGCACACACACACACACACACACACACACACACACACACACACACACACACACACACACACTGACACACAAATGCAAAAACATAGAGAGAGAGGGAGAGTGAATGAAAGTGAGAGAGAAAAATAAAACAGACATTGATCGATAGATAGATAGATAGATAGGAACTGAAATTAATTAAATCGATAACATATCACTGAGTCACAGAAGAGCCACGGACAAAGGGAACAGAGAGAACAATAATAATGAAGGGTTATTATGGTTCCATGTTAGAGCAAAAAAAAAAAAAAAAAAAGAAAAAAAATTGTGAAAAGATGAGTGAAATGAACTAATATGAAAGGGTAGATAAAGGAACGACGTATATTGAATCCGCTCAAATGAGTTAGAAAAGTATTGAGGTGATGAAAAGCAAATAAAAAAATTATAGCAGATAAAGAAAGGATGGATAGTGTGAGAACCATGTTGGCGATAACTGTTCACGACGTGTAAAAAGTATAATTATTTTTTTTATCTTCCCTTGAATGAATACATTGATAACTTATTTTTTAAACATTGATTATTCATATCGTTCATTACAATGTCTTTTTCTTTTCTTTTTTCTTAAATCCATATATTTGTTGACATAAAAGAGCGAAAAACAGCATCTTATTTATTCTTATATCCATAAATTCATAAACACTGAATGAGCAATCATACGTGACATGACTTGCGAATACAGCATGCAGTAAACTACTCATACAACATCACATAACGCAACATCTTAATGAATTATCCCACAGCAACGGTGTTCCACTACATACAATGCCACCAACAGAATTAATTCCGCCGTGGCTTCAGACACTGAAATTCTATCAAATACTGTATCCAATATCATTCTTCCGGTTTCGATATGGAGCATTAGTCGCTGCTTGATTAGACGCGGCCGATTTCTCTGGATCAAAGCCGTTGATTTGGCTCTGATCAAAGGCCAGGCCAAGCGGACTCCCTGGCTCGGAGGCCCCGGACCTAAGGGGTGGAGGCTGCTCCCTTCGAGACAATTCTTGGGTTCATTTTCTCACTCTGTGGCTTGGGCTGCTTGTCGCTGTCTCTTTCTCTCTCCTTCAACCTCACCCCCTCTCTCTCTTACTGCCTCTCTCTCTCTCTCCCTCTCTCGCTCTCTCTCTCTCTCTCTCTCTCTCTCTCTCTCTCTCTCTCTCTCTCTCTCTCTCTCTCTCTCTCTATATATATATATATATATATATATATATATATATATATATATATATATATATATATATATGTCCCTCTGTCTCTTGGACTAAATTTGCTTTTACGCAGTCACTGACATTTAAAAAAAATCGTTATGTCTGCTATTACTATAACTTTGTTAGTTTGCTGAAGCGTTCATGAATAACTCTAAAAATTCAACTGTTCTGTTGAAACTTGACGCTTCTTTCTCAATTAAATATGAATCAATATTATATTAATAATTAATATAATTAATATTAATGTTAATAATTAAATACAATTATTACTTCCCTTAAAATGTTTGGTTATCTCGCACAGATCATCATAAAGCAGAATTTTCTTGACTGCCGTCCATCGGTGAAAAAGACGTGCATATTCTACATAAGACTGACCAAATTTAATTTAACAAATTCCTAAATTTCAGTTTATAATTATCTACTGTTAACTAAGAACTTTGCAACACAGCAATTTCTACATATTAATAATTCATAAATGTAGATTAAGTGAAAGGCTAAGATACGAGGAGCTTCTTTTCCTTGCAATTCAGGCTCTAACAGAAGCTGATATGATAATTCAGCGACGTGTTCAAAGTTAAGGAAGAAAGCTGGCGGAGCTTCTTCACAAAACTGAGGCATAAAACTAGTTACTTTCGAGACATCAAAAGCTGTTTAACTCTTCCAGGAATATGGGTAACAATACGTGCAGGTTCGAACTTTTTTTTTTCTTTTAATTCTTCTTCGAATTTATATGTTTCAGTATCTATATTAAATACAAGGGAAATCAATGTATCGTTCAAAGCTTCACTTAATTCTTCAGTTGCACTTTATCCCTAACCGGCGTTTACAGCCCCGATTCTTTATTAAAGAATTTCTTAAATTAACCTTTACTGACATTTGACAATATTCGGCCAAGCTATCACTTTCACTTGAATCAGTTCAATTTTCATTTGCAGGTTGTTCTATGAGTTTTTCTTGGTCAGTCATTTCAAATCAAACATTATTATCAACAAAATCATGTTTATGTGATAATCATTAACAAGTAAATCAATATAATTACTGTGATAGAAGTGAACATTAACAAGCAATTTTAGAAAATCAGAAATCATATATGTACTACTATCAAATTTTCCAAGTCAG
>NC_091556.1:9686427-9688927 GCF_042767895.1 Penaeus vannamei | reverse complement strand
CTTGGGTCCTATATCTGCCTGCGTTATCCTGACTCTCCTTGCTGTATCTTACTGTTCACAAAGTCGCAAATATTTCTGACTATGATTCATTAATACGGAAAGGTTTCCACTTCAAAATTACCTAGGAATTGTTTCCTGCACTATTTTAGACTATTTTTTTTCATATTAGCTTACTATAGCTTGTTTTTTTTCACACAAACACTCACACATACACACACACACACACACACACACACACACACACACACACACACACACACACACACACACACACACGTACAAGAAAAAAAGACCTAAAGACACAAATGAAAAGAAAAGAAAAAATAAACCCACGCACGCATATGCGCGTGCGCTCACACACACATACACACAATCTCTGTCTCTGTCTCTCTCTCTCTCTCTCTCACACACACACACACACACACACACACACACACACACACACACACACACACACACACACACACACACACACACACACACACACACACACACACACGTACAAGAAAAAAAGACCAAAAGACACAAATGAAAAGAAAAGAAAAAATAAACTCAAGACTAAAAAAGACATAAGCTCATTCACAAACAAACAAAAAGATTAGCGAACAAACACAAAAACCGGTAGATGTCAGGGGTGAACAATTGTTTTTGAAACCCAGTTAAGCTTTCATGGTATTAAAACAAGTGCAAAAGGATTAATATAAAACATTTCGATATGAATCGGAGAGTGCTCAGCAAAAGACTTGCAATACATATGCTACTTGTTTCATTAGTTTTTTTTTTTTTTTTATTCATGCAGTACACTTACACATGCACGCACTCTTCCTCTCAAACTTATACTTGTATACGTGTAATGTATGTATATGTGTTCCTGCGCGCGCGCGTGTGTGTGTGTGTGTGTATGTGTATGTGTGTATGTGTGTGTAAATTTACGATACACTAGCAGCTATTAAAGAAGCTCACATCATCTCACTTCTCTCCTTCCCAACATACATAACCAAAACCTGAAGGCGGGTTCACACCGGAAGCTACGCTACACCTACGTGGCCACGTGACTCTTCACACTGGAGAAGATGCTGGTGAGCTCTGCTTTCAAACGAGTGTCACATCACTCAGTGGCTGCAGCCATGGGAGACAGTACTCCTTGGTTAAATTGGGTAAGAACAAAATTTGGTAAATAAATTAAATTCGGTAAGGACAAAAAATGGTCAATAAATTAAATTTGGTAAGGACAAAATTTGGTAAATAAATTAAATTTGGTAAGGACAAAAAATGGTAAATAAATTAAATTTGGTAAGGACAAAATTTGGTAAATAAATTAAATTTGGTAAGGACAAAAATTGGTAAATAAATTAAATTTGGTAAGGACAAAAAATGGTAAATAAATTAAATTTGGTAAGGACAAAAAATGGTAAATAAATTAAATTTGGTAAGGACAAAATTTGGTAAATAAATTAAATTTGGTAAGGACAAAAATTGGTAAAGAAATTAAATTTGGTAAGGACAAAAAATGGTAAATAAATTAAATTTGGTAAGGACAAAAAATGGTAAATAAATTAAATTTGGTAAGGACAAAATTTGGTAAATGAATTAAATTTGGTAAGGACAAAAATTGGTAAAGAAATTAAATTTGGTAAGGACAAACTTTGGTAAATATCATCAACTAATGCAAGAGTAGAGAGACTTTAAAGAAACACAAGAAATATATCAGATTATCTCCCGGACTGTAGAGGCCTTGCAATGTAAGGCGACTTTGTCTTTGCAACAAATTACCAACTCGCTGTGGTGGGAGCAGGAGCCTGGAGGACTCCCAGAGTACTCAAGCGTGCGTGGACTACCGGAGCATTTTTTTTGAAAATCGGCGGACCGGCGACTGGTCAAGCCGTGCACGCGACGCAGCTAGCATACCCCGCGTAGCCTCGCAAACGGCGTGAACACACATCAAAGATACACCGAGGCAACTGAAAGGTGTGAATCTACCGTAATACATGTCACGGCTGTGTTAACTTCAACAAACATTCGATTGTTATCTGAAGGAAAAAAGCTTCTTGAAAACTGAAAGGAATGATAAAACTTTCATCCACCTGTTAGCCATTTGCGACGATATAAAGATAAAAGAAATAAAATAATTATGATGATAATAACAATAAACGCTATATCGGCAATGATTATAATGGCAAAAATATAATCATAAAGATAAAGTGTAATAATAATGAGAGCGATGTTAATAGTAATAACAACAGTAACAATAATAAAAGTAATAGGCATAGTAATAATAATAATGATAATAGTAATAATAAAGACAATGATGATGAGAACAATAAAGACAACAACAATAATGATAATGATAATAATATTAAAAATTACAATAGAAATAACAATGATTATTATTACTATAAAATTATAACAATAGTGACATAAAAATCTTGAAAATAAAAGGAAAGGTTACTATCTAAACTAAAAGAGGGGAATTTTGAGTTTACAAAATCAAGGAAAATAC
>NC_091556.1:9663927-9666427 GCF_042767895.1 Penaeus vannamei | reverse complement strand
TTATTTAAATAATAATGATTAAAATGATAACACTATTGACATGATGATAATGATGATAATGACGAAATCATAATGACAGTAATAATAATATTTTGAATTAATCACCGTAATAACCAATGGTAATAATAAAGATAGCGAAAATGATAACAACTAATGATGACAATAATAGTATTAGTAATAATAATGAAAATAATAATAATAACAATAATAATGACAACAAGAACAACAATACCAACATTGATGATAATAAAAAAGATAATAATGATAATGATTATGCTAATAAAGATAAAAAAAAGATAATAACAACAACAAAAAGAACAACAATATCAAAAATGGTAATAAAAAACGACAACAATAATAACAATAATAATGATAATCGTGACATTGAGAAACAACGAGAAGCAATAATGAAAAATCGTTTTCATTCTGATAAACGTATGAAAGGATTAATGAGTAAGAAAATATTCACAATACAAGAGATGTATTCAACCGGCTTCCAGTATGTATTTCTGACGAATATATATTTGAAAACGGTTAAATACATCTCTTGCATTGTGGAAATGTCCATTACCATTCTAAATGATAATACAATAAAACAATTATGATAATAATGATGATAATAGCAACAATAATAATAATGATATTGATGACAATAATGGCAACAATAATAATAATGATGATGATAATAATGATAATAATAGTAACAATGATAATAATAATAGAATAATAATGGCAATAATAATAATAATAATGACAATAATAAAATAATGATAATTATGATAATAATAATAATGATTAAAATAACAATAACAATAATAGTAATAATAGTATTATTATTGATAATGATAACAGTAATAATAATAATAATAATAATAATAATAATAATAATAATAATAATAATAATAATAATAATAATAATAATAATAATAATAATAATAATAATAATAATAATAATAATAATAATGATGATAATAATGATAATAATAATAATGATAATAATAATTACAAAGATATTGATAATAACAATGATAAGAGGAGTAGTACTGATAATAATAATAGTAATTATGATTAGAAAATATTACTAATAATGATAATAATAGAGATAGCAATAATCCTAGTAACAGAAGTAATGATGAAAATTTATGTGAATAATGACAATAATATTGATAATCAGAATATTATTAAAAACAATAATGATAATAACGTGACGGTGACGATGATAATGGTATCAATAATAAGGATAAAGTCAATATTGATGATTGTGATGATGATGATAATGATAATGATGATAAATATGATGATAACATTGAGAATAATGATAATAATGATGATGAAAATAGTGATAGTGATAAGTAATAATCACTATTTTCATTACTATTATTATCATCAATATAATAATCACATCTAAATAATGATTATGATAATAATAATGACAGCCATAATAATAGTGATGACAATAACAATGACATTAATAATAATAATCGGCGGGACCTTTGCAAATTCCGCGGAAAAAAAAAAAAAAAAAAAAATATATATATGCAAAAATATATATATATATATATATATATATATACATATATATATATATATATATATATATATATATATATACATATATATATATATATATATATATATATATATATATATATATATATATATATATATATATATATATATATATATATATATATATGTATATATATATATATATATATATATATATATATATATATATATATATATATATATATATATATATATATATATATAATCACAAGATCTAGTGCTTCTCGCCTCTCTCCCTCCTTCACCCTTGTCCTTCTACTTCTCGCCTCCTCTCTTCCTTTTTCTTTCCGTCTCCTACTTTTTCTTACCCTGCTTTGCCACCTCTTTCGCCTACAAATCTTTCTTAAATTCACTCTTCCCCTCCTGTTTTAATTCCTACATTTATCCCTCCCCACTTCACTCCTCTTCTTCCTTATCCTCCGTTAGCTCCTTCGCTTCTTTATCCCCTTCCCTCCATCTCCCATCTTCCCTTTTCTTCTGGCTTCTTCGCTTTCCCCTTACTTATTCCCGTTCCTCTTTGTGTCCCTTTCGTTTCCTTTCCCTTTCCCCTTCCCAATCTCCCTTTTTCAGTTTGATCCCCCCTTCCTTGCTACCCCCCCCCCCCTTTCCTCTTAAAGGCCCCTTTCCCTTCCTCTCTTCTTTACGTCCATTTCTTCCCCTTTTCCCTCCACCTTCCTCTTGTACTTGCTTCGATTTGTTTTATATCAAGTACATCAGCATAGAATAATTATGGATATTGATAATGATGATAATGGTGTCAGAAATGCAATAATTATAATAAGAGTATTGATAATTGATATGATAATGATAATATAGCTAAAATGTGATTCTAATCGATTCGTAATATGATGTCATTATGAGCGCGTATCTGTGTGCAACTGAGTGTGTCTGTATGCATGTGTGTGCATGTACGTGTCATTCTTTGATATTA
>NC_091556.1:9656427-9658927 GCF_042767895.1 Penaeus vannamei | reverse complement strand
AGATGAAACTGAAACGATCACCGTGAGTAATTTTCTTCTTATTCATTTATTCATTTATTCATTTTTCGATACAGGCCATCCGTCTGGACTTGGCATAACGAAGCAGGAAGCAGACCGCCGTTGGTCTGTTCGGGAAGAGGCACAGCAGCGGGGTCGGAGAGCAGAAGGACGTCGGCCCCGCCAGGTTTACGGGATCCGGTCACGTGGTCATCCTGGGCGACGGGCTTCTACTATTGGTGAGGACCATGTTGTTTCCCGAGCTGGGATTTATGTGATATATATGTATATACATACGTATACATATATATATATATATATATATATATATATATATATATATATATATATATATATATATATATATACATAATCATATATATAAATATATATATATATATATATATATATATATATATATATATATATATATATATATATATATATATATAAGTAGATACCTAAGACTTCATCTCCTCACAAGCTGCCATCCGCCGGTCGGTGTTCGGGATTTTGGTTCATTAGTCGTTCCTCATCGTCGACAGTTTCCTATTAATTACTCTCATACATTAACATCGCATTAACATCGCTGTGCATCCGTTGCCCGAACACACATCACCTTCACAATCCTGCAATCCGGCGGAAATAGATACCGTGCGCAAAGAGACACGGACGAGGCATAATACTGTCATTTGAAAGAGAACGACGAAGGCATAAATGAAAGCTTACGTGAGGAGAGACGCAACTAAACGGGAAATAACAGAGGGATCGGAATAACGCAGGTAGAGACAGAGCGACGCGCGATAACGAAAGCGCATTAGCAGAACCCCGGGAAAGGGAACGTTAGCGCGAATTAAAAAGGAAAAGGAAAAAAAAATTACGAGGACGGGGCAGTAGTAACAGGGGAATTGCATCAAACAGAGCCCGGAGCCTCCGTGGTGCCGGACGGGGTGTCTGCCGAGTGGATGCACTTCATTTCTATGTAAATCGAGCAATTAAACGCGCATATCGTTACTGCGGCGGAATCATACATCTGCAAGCGGAGTGTTTTCGTCCGGCGCGGGGTTATGAACGGCCATTCGACGCGCGACGCCGCTTAGCCGGGGAGCTTGTTTTGACTGGCGTTCCCGCACCCGCCGCCGCCGCCGCCGCCGCCGCCGCCGCCCTCGTGATGGATGGAGGTGCCGCCGGATTCGCAGTTAATACACAGGGACTGTAATGCACCATTTAACCACGCAATTACACCTTGTCGAGGGGAACGAATGCGATTAAATTAGGTGACGTCATAATTCCGGACTTGAGAGACAGCGCGCAATATCTGGTAAGTTGGGCAATCATGTAGCAATATTCGGAAGTAAGTGCCGCTCGTCTCCAGCCGTAACTTCATTTCGGTGTATTAACGCTGACATAGACTTCGCAATGTAAGTGCCATGCCGCCGTGCTTGTGCAGTTGCTTTACTGTTGTTTAGGATTTCTTAATTCCTCGCTTTATAGCTATCATCTTGTTTACTTTTAATCGTGAACAAGCGCTCAGTGTATGACTAAAACAGAAAGAGGTCGCCAGTCAAACAGAACACAAAGAAGCGCCAACGTTATTACAGTTTCTCAGAAGAGACCTCAGACTTCAAAAAAACTCGACGACATAAAAGATCTTTAAAACAAAGAGGAAAAAAGAAGAAAAATACAAAGCCATCATAATACCACTGAACGTATCAAGTACTTTGAACTCCCACAGTACAACCCAGAACAAAAGCAAAAGAGTAACAATGCAGAGTGTAATAATACGAAAGTTATATCACATAAAACGAAACAGCAATTCACACTTCGAGGTAATATCGAGCTTTTGCATTTCCTGTTGCAAGAGTTTTCCTTGCATTATTTTCCGTATATCACAGAATTTTCTGGAAAATGTTTACTCTTGAAGGTTCATATAAATATTGTGAAAGGAATGGCATCGCATCGAAATAAAAAGCATGATATGATAATAAAAATAATAGATTGAAGGGTATAGTGACCAAGATCAAGCTGTAGATATTGATGATAGTTACAGAACAACGGCAAGGGTCATATTTAAATAATAATAAAGAAGGTGACAATGTTAGCGATAATGATAATATTGATAATAGCAATGATAATGGTAATAATAATAACAACAACAATAATAATAACTACGAATGATGATTATAATGGAAATTAAAATGACAATGGGATGATGATAATAATGATAACATAACATAATGATAAACATCAAAGGTAATTATCACCATTAAAATCATTATTATTACTGTTATTATGACGACGATATTTTCAGTAATAAGTAATATTGTCATAACAACCATGATGTTATAGTGATAATAATGCTGATCACAACAGTAATAATAATAATCATGAAAGTGATTTAACAAGATACACACGCTTGTAAACACAGGCACCCGAGCTCTACCCTTAAGCCTTACCGTCTGTGTGAACTCCTCATTGTTCTCTTCCTCCGACCACCGTCTCT
>NC_091556.1:9648927-9651427 GCF_042767895.1 Penaeus vannamei | reverse complement strand
GTAATAAGAAGAATGATAATAATGATGAAAGTAATACTGATAAGGACAATGATAATGATAATTAAAAATACCTATAATAATAATAATAGCATACACATTAGTAGCTGTAGTAATGCTAATAAGAATGATAAAATAGTTATACAATTATAATTGTAATAATAATGATTATAATAGTAATAATGATAATAATAACGATAATAGTAATGCTATTAATGATAATAATAACAATAGGAGTAACGATATTGATGATGATGATGATAATAATAATAATAATAATAATAATGATAACAATAATAATAATGATAATGATAATAATAATAATAAAAAAAATAATAACAGCAATAATGATAACAATCGAATAATGCTATTGATAATGAGGACGATGTTGAAGGTGATGATGATGTTCATAATGATTATGATAATGGCTGCAACAATAACAACATGGATAGTAGTAGTAGTAGTAGAAGTAGAAGTAATAGTAATGAAACTGTTTGATCACTATCAGAAATGATAGCTTTATTGTGTCCAATTCAGTGTTGCTAAATTACACTCCATGCTTGTCAGATTCGCGTTGAAATGATTAGCAAAATTTCCCATAGTAAGCAATACTCCCGTTTTCATGACTATGCAACCATTTAGTCTGATTCAGAGTCATGCTTTACTTTAAATTTTAGTCATTTTATTAACATCATGACATGCATGAAATCATAAATGGATATTAACAATAGCAACTATATATATATATATATATATATATATATATATATATATATATATATATATATATATATATATATATATATATATATATATATATATATATATATATATATTTATTTATATACACATATATATATATATATATATTATATTATATATTTATATTTATATATATATACATATATATACATATATACATATATATATTATATATATACATGTATATATATTATATATATACATATATATTTATGTATTTAAATACATATATATACATATTATATATATATACATATATATATATATATTATATATATATATATATGTATATATATATATAATATATATATATATATATATATATATATATATATATATATATATATAATGTATGTAATTGAAAACACTAGTGCGGTTTATTCTCAACATGTAGATTTATCTCACGAAAAAGAACTTTCCCATGAAATATAGATATACTTTGCCGAGGAGCGTTCATTTCAGAAAAGTTATTCTCTAAACAAAGAAAATTTACATTTTCTGAAATCGGGAAAAGAATTTCAAAACTGACACATATAATATGCACGTGTCGATGCAACACTACGTTTAATTCTTTATGGAACTAAAAAACGAGTTCCTTGGAAAAATGTTCTGCAACGCTTTTATAACCATTTTCAAATACGAAATGACTCGACGATATAAAGACGTGAAAAAACGATAATGTGTATCTTGCATATTGCTTTTAACACCCCCCCCCCCCCTTAGCAAATTTCTTCCAAGTAAGATTTAATCAAGTTTTGTATATTGAGACACACTCCGCTTTCATAAATCAAAGGAAATGTAAAGCAAAGTTAAATGTAATAACAAATGTAATAAATGAAATTAAAAGAAAGCTAAATGTAATAATAAATGTAAAAAATGTAAATGTAAAACCAGGCTAAATGTAAAAAAAGCTATAAAACAAAGAAGGAAAAATACAATAATCGCATAAAATTATCACATGAACTGTAATTTCTAAATGCAGTACAATATATGTAGCCACCTAACTAGCTATATACATGGTAAGCTAGCTAGTTATCGGTTTCTATTTCTATCTTTATTAATTACACACACACACACACACACACACACACACACACACACACACACACACACACACACACATATATATATATATATATATATATATATATATATATAGAGAGAGAGAGAGAGAGAGAGAGAGAGAGAGAGAGAGAGAGAGAGAGAGAGAGTATAAAAGGTGTTTAACCTTCTATATCAATACTGGTGGGACAGGATATATATTAATTATACGGTTTAAATCTTTATTCCTAAGAGTTACACACAAGGAGAAATAGACACGATACGGGGACTGGTCAGTGCGGTGCCCGGTCAGCCCGCCCCGGCGAGGGCGCAGCTGCGGGCGGTCAGCTGAGTAGCTGGGTCTCTCTAGGGAGAGGTAGTGAGTCTTTGAAACAGAGCAACTGTTTACTTGGGGGAAATGAATAGAATTTATTGTTTGTGAATACAGATAACGATATCAGCAAGAAAATAAAATGAAACGAGAGGCCAAAAAACGAGTGAATTTTAACAATTAATTAACGAAACTTACAAGAAGAGGATGAGTACATAGAAATCGTGAAGTAATTGCAAATCACAAGGAGAAAATTCTCAATTTGAGAGGAATCACCAACACATTGAATGCGTTTTAGTTGAAACAATATAAATCTCTAAAACGAGAGAATGAATGAATTCCTTAATGAACGATATTTCCTGTTCGTAA
>NC_091556.1:9481427-9483927 GCF_042767895.1 Penaeus vannamei | reverse complement strand
CTTATTTCTTCTTTTTCGTCTTTCGTTTTTTTTTTTCTTTTTTTTTCTTCTTCTTCTTCTACTCTTCCTTTTTTCTTCTTCTTTTCCTTTCTTCTTCTTCTGCTTTTTATTTTTCTTCTTTTCCTTCTCTTCACTTCTTCTGTTTCTTTGTTTTCTTTTTTTCTTCTTGTTTTTCTTGTTTTTGTTTCTTTTTCTTCTTCTTTCTACTTCGTCTTCTTCTTGTACTTCATCTTCTTCTTTTTCTTCGTCTTTTTCTTCCTCATCTTCTTCTACTCTTCCTTTTTTCTTCCTTTTCTTCTTCATTTTTTTCCTCTTCTTCTTCATATTATTATTATCATTATTATCATCATTATCATTGTTATATTCATCTTCTTTCTTCTTCTTCTTCTTCTTCCTTTGAACAGAAGCCCGGGGTCGGGAGGAGCACGAAGCGAGTCCTTCTTCTTCTTTTTCTTCTTCTTCTTATCATTATCATTATCATTATCAATATTATTATTATAATTATTATTATTTCTTCTTCTTCTTATTATTATTATTATTATTATTATTATTATTTTTTTTTTTTTTTATTATTATTATTATTATCATTATCATTATTATTATTATTATTATTATTATTATTATTATTATTATTATTATTATTATCATTATTATTATTATCATTATTATCATTTCTTCTTCTTCTTCTTCTGATTATTATCATTACTATTATTATCATTGTCATTTTCATCCTCTTTTTTCTTCTTCCTCTTCTTCTTTTCTTTCTCTTCTTCCTCTTCTTCTTTATCTTCTTCTTCTTCTTTTCTTCCTCTTCTTCTACCTTTGAACAGAAGCCCGGGGTCGGGAGGAACACGAAGCGAGAGCGAAGTCCATCTTCTTCTTTTTCTTTATTTCCTTCTCTTCTTCTTCTTCTTCTTCTTATCATCATCATTATCATTATCATTCTTTCTTCTTATTATTTTTTTTTTCTTTTCTTCTTCTTTTCTTCTTCTTCATCTTCTTCCTTTGAACAGAAGCCCGGGGTCGGGAGGAACACGCAGCGAGAGCGAAGTCCTTCTTCTTCTTTTTCTTCTTCTTATCATTATCATTATCATTATTGTTATTATCATTATTTCTTTTTATTATTATTATTATTATTATTATTATTATTATTATCATTATTATTATCATTGTCATTTTCATCCTCTTTTTTCTTCTTCCTTTTCTTCTTCTTCTTTTCTTTCTCTTCCTCTTCTTCTTTTTTCTTCTTCCACTCTTCCTCTTCCTTTGAACAGAATCCCGGGGTCGGGAGGAACACGCAGCGAGAGGGGAGTTCCTTTTCTTCTTCTTTTTCCTTTCTTCTTTTCCCTTTCCTTCTTCTTCTTCTTCATCTTCTTCCTTTGAACAGAATCCCGGGGTCGGGAGGAACACGCAGCGAGAGCGAAGTCCATCTTCTTCTTTTTCTTCGCTTCCTTCTTCTTCTTCTTCTTCTTCTTCTTATCATCATTATTATTATTATTCTTTCTTATTATTATTATCATTATTTTTCCTTTTTCTTCTTCTTTTTCCTTTCTTCTTCTTCTTCTTTTCTTTCTCTTCTTCTTTTTCTTCTTTTCTTCTTCTTCTTCTTCTTCTTCCTTTAAACAGAAGCCCGGGGTCGGGAGGAAAGAGCAGCGAGAGCGGGGTCCCCGTCGCGCCCATTCGCCAAATACGAGCCGCCCATTGCCTATTTCCGGTCATGTTTCCCATCGTGCATTTCCATGAACCTTAATAGTATTGTGTCATGCATTCATTACCCCTTTTTTTTTAATTTCTCCTCCTTTCGTCCCTTCTCTTATTCTCTTTCTGTGCTTTTCGTTTTTGTTTTGTTTTGTGTGTCTGTGTTTGTGTTTGTGGGCTTGTTTTTTCTTTCTGTCTGTCTCTGTGGGTTTTATTTTTTCTTTGTTTGCCTGTATTTGTGTTTGTGTTTGTCTACTTGTTTGTGTCTGAGTCTTTCTCTGTCTGTCTGTCTGCCTGTGTCTTTCTCTTTCTCTCTCTCCATATTCTAATTTTTGTCACTTCACGTCTTTTTCTTTGTATTTGTGTGTGCCCATTTTATTTTCAGTCATAAAAAAGAAAAAAAGAACGAAAAGAAAAGAGAGAGAGAGAGAGAGAGAGAGAGAGAGAGAGAGAGAGAGAGAGAGAGAGAGAGAGAGAGAGAGAGGAGAGAGAGAGAGAGAGAGAGAGAGAATATATATATATATATATATATATATATATATATATATATATATATATATGTATATATATATATATATATATATATATATATATATATATATATATATATATATATATATATATATATATATATATATATATATAAACAGTACACACACATGAATATCAACTTATTTATCCTTTTTTGTTTGTTTGTTTGTTTTCTATAGAGCTCATACAGTCATTCTCTTCACATAAAGTTAAAATCGATGAATATTCAATTCTCACATCACGCAAATACACGATAGCTATTTATCTATCT
>NC_091556.1:9429838-9437338 GCF_042767895.1 Penaeus vannamei | reverse complement strand
GAACTGGTAATAATGTAATGTCTTAAAGGTGTTTTTTTTTTTTTTTTCTTTTCATCCCTTTGAGAGTGTTAAGTACCCCGTCTTAGCGTCACGTTTTGGTATTTTTGTTGTACCAGTTGATCTCTACAAGGAATGTTGATATTTGAATGAGTATTATTCTTTGTAAAGAAAAAAAAAAAAATCTCCACTCTTTTAATCATTTTCTCTGCATCTTGTTTTTCACTTTGTTTATCCAGCGTTGCATCCCTTGGGCCAGTCCTCGCTGAATCTTTCTTTATTTTTTTTTTATTCTGTTGTTTTTCTCTTTTTTACCGCATTTTAAAATTCATATTCATTCTCTCTTTTCCTTCAACCATCTCTGTTTTGATTTGCATGTTTCTATTTTCTTACATGAGAACAATTATGATTTCTAGTGCATAATTCCCTTCGTTACTTTTCATATTTTTTTTTACTGATTTCAGGGTTTCAGCATCATCCTCATTATCTGACATTTCCTGAAATGTTTTTAATCTCCAGATGAAAATCTACTTTTTCTTCTTTTATCTTATCTGGGTATATTTTCCTTTCGAGAAATAATTCATTCGTTTTTTTTTAATCATATTTGATGGTTTATCGTAGAAAAAAAATAGTTCGCCCTACTCTATCTATCTATTTACTCTGTTAGGGGCTGAGAGATTTAAAAAATATATATTAATTACCCGATGAATCTCTTTTATTTCTTCTTTGTTCGTTCATTCGGCTTTATCTATTTTTTGCACTTTTTTGTCCTAAGAAAAAAGTTAATATGCTATTTGGTAGATTTATAAATAATTAGGTAGCCAGATACATAGATAGACAGACAGATGAATATACAGATAGATGGATAGATAGATAGATAGATAGATAGACTGGTTGATAAATAGATACGTGGACAAACAGACAGACATAGAAATAGATAAATAGATTGGCAGATTTAGCAGTTGACTGAGTGACCGATCAGCTGATAGAGCGAGCGGTAGATATATACATATATACACACAAACATACATTCTATGAACTTATATACATATTTAGATACAGATGCTACCATATCGAGAGCGAACAAGGGAGACAAAGAGGAGGAGAGAAGAAAGGAGAATAATGTAGGAGAGAAGAAAGGAGAATAATGTATTCCTTGACCAGACCTGTCCCATTCACGCCCCCCTCCCTCCCTCTTCCTTCTTCGACCCCCTCTCTCCTCCCCCTCCCCCTCTACCCCTTCCTCCCCCCTCCCCCCTTCCTCCCTACTGGTTACGGTGTCCTAGAGCAAGAAATACGTCTCGTAGTCTTGCCAAGTGTCTCGTTCGAAGTAAATGCAAGAGAAATCTGCGGTCAGGGTTCGAGTGTTGTGGCTTGTATGTGCGTGTGCGTTGTCACTAACACGAGCGATAGAGGTTTGTTAAGTTTTATTTTTCGTGGTCTTTACTTCTCTCTTTGTGTATATCTTTGTTTGTCTCTCTTTCTATCTGTCTATCTGAGTATTCTCACTTTCTCTTTCTCTTTCTTTCTCTCTCTCTCTCTTTATCTATCCATCCAGCTAGATAGCTATCTAACTCTCTTTCTCTCTATCTGGCAAATTATCTCTATCTCTCTCTCCCTCTCTCTCTCTGTCTATCTATCTATCTATCTATCTATCTCTTTCTCTCTCTCTCTCTCTCTCTCTCTCTCTCTCTCTCTCTCTCTCTCTCTCTATTCATTTTTCCCTTCCTTTTTTTCTCTTGTGCGTTTCTTTTTTTTTTCTTCTTCTTCTTCTACCTTTTTTCTATTTATCTGTCTATCCTATTTTTTCAATGGTTAACCACAGTCACCTCCGCATCTTCCGAACAAGAACTCAAGCAACCAGTCACTTCCTATACAAGAACGAAAACCGAAAGCGCCGACTCCTTCCTCTGACGCCGGCGAAGGGATCTCGCTGCCATAAATAGGAGGAGGAGGAAAGAGAGACGAAGAAGCTGCCTCTGTCTCAGTCTCTTATCCCGAGGAACTTGGAGATGCTGGCGGGGAGGAGACCATCTGTCAGGCGGAGTGGCAGAGGGGTGATAAAGGTGAGGGAGGATGATATAAGGTTCCCCCCTCCCCTATCCCCTCTATCCCCCCTCCTCCCTCAACAAGTCCTTGGTTGTCTTTGCTAACGCGGAGGAAGATCTTGCAATAAATGCGACCTCACTTGGCAAAAAAAAAAAAAAAAAAAAAGGAGAGAGAGAGAGAGAGAGAGAGAGAGAGACATAATGAGAGTGAGTGAGAGAGTGAGAGAGAGAGAGAGAGAGAGAGAGAGAGAGAGAGAGAGAGAGAAAGAGAGAGAGATGGAGAGAGAGAGAGAGAGAGAGAGAGAGAGAGAGAGAGGAGAGAGAGAGATGAGAGAGAGAGAGAGAGAGAGAGAGAGAGAGAGAGAGAGAGAGAGAGAGAGAGAGGGAGGGAGAGAGAGAGAAAGAGAGAGAAGAGAAAAGAAAGGAGAGGGTGTTCTCCATACAAGCATTTATAGGTGGATTGTACTGAAATGGTGTCACTATATATATACTTATTCGCTCTTGTGGTGTATATATAGATGTAGACATATAGATATATACATACATACAGCTATCCAAGAAGGATTGTATACGTACACAGACGCACATGCACAGACACAAACAAGGTACCCGAAGTCACACACACACACACACACACACAAACACACACACACACACACACACACACACACACACATATATACACACACACACACAAACACACACACACACACACACACACATATATACACACACACACACAAACACACACACACACACACACACACACACAAACCAACCAACCAACAAACAAACACAATATCATACAAAGACCAATTAGACACTACAACACAATTAAAAAAAAAAAAAAGTCAAACAAAATACCTTTTCAAAAATGCAGCAAAAATAGACACCAATAAACTTTAGATCGCATCCCTCTTTTCAATGACATGGCATTTGATTCTGACATTTACATTTAGTGTGATTTAGTGATCCGGTCCGGATGACGAGTTCAAAGTAAATATTGATGGAGTGAAATAATTAATGTGTATTTGTACACCCTGATCACAGTCATAAACAAGGGATTGGTGCTTTTATCGCTATTGTTACCTTTGTTGTATTTCTGTTATAATGAAACTCATTGATCATTGTTATATTTATTGCGACAATGATCGTCATTGCAACTGCTACGACTATCGTCATTATTGATTTTTTCATCATCATTAATGTTAATAATTCATTTTCATTTTCAGGATTTTGATTATCATTGCCATTATCAAAAACATGATTATCACATCGGTATTATTATTATCATCAATATCATTATCATCGTCATTATCATCTTTCTAGTCATCAGTACCACCATCATCATCGGTATTAGTGTTATCATAATTATCATCATAAGTATTATCATCATTGCCACCATTGTCATTATCCTCATCAGTGTTATTTTCATGACTATTATCATTTTTTCTCATTGTTATTACCACTCTTATATCATTACTGGCATCATCATTCTTTTTTTTAACGATTATCATTACAGTTATGAGCACCATTATTATCATCATAATCTTGACACTGATTTTCATTATCATCAACATTATTGCTATAATGACTGCTCTTGTTATTATAATCTTTATCCTCACATTATTATCATCAACCGCATCAGCATCATTAGGATAATCAACATTATCATCATATTATTATATCTAATGTCATTGTTATCATTATCCTCAGGCAATACACCCATCATTATCTTCATCATTATAATCCTCTTTGGTATCAATTTCAGGGTTGGCCTCATTTTTACGAGTGCAAAAGCGTGTTGCCCAAAATGTATTGCATATTGAGATCAAATCCATAAAGAATCATATTCGTTTTGATAAGAGTCAATTACTAAATAAAGCTTATCTGATTTAACAAAGGTATCATCTTTACGTATGTGTTTTTGTTTTATTTATATATATATATTCGTAAAGGTAATGTTTCTCTACGGGTGGTTTTCTTTGTTTCCATCTCTCTCTGTCTATTTATTTTTCTTTCTCTTTGTCTGTCTGTCTGTCTGTCGGTCTGTTTATCTCTATCTAGCTAGCTCTCTATCTCTCTCTCTCTCTATCTGTTCATCTCTCTCTCTCTCTCTCTCTCTCTCTCTCTCTCTCTCTCTCTCTTTCTCTCTCTCTCTCTCTCTTTCTATCTATCTATCTATCTATCTGTTCATCTCTCTCTCTTTCTCTCTCTCTCTGTCGCTATCTATCTATCTATCTATTCATCTCTCTCTCTCTCTCTCTCTCTCTCTCTCTCTCTCTCTCTCTCTCTCTCTCTCTCTCTCTCTCTCTCTCTCTCTCTCTCTCTCTTTGTATATATATATCCGGTTGCATCTGTGTGAGTGCTTATAACAACCTATAAAAATCGCAACCAAAATATGGAAAGCTCAAGAGAAACTGCAACTACAGAATACAAAAATGCAATCACTTTTATGATTTTGAAATTGATAAGGATATTTCTTTATCTTTTCGTTCATTCATTCATTTGCCTTCCTTTCATTCTGCCGTCGTATCGACTTACATTTCTTCCCTTCCCTTGTTTTATCTATCATCTATCTTTCTTGATTTATTGAATTATCTTTTTTTAAATTCTATATCTCGATTTTCTTACTTGCCATCAATCATCATTATCAATTTCTTTCGCTTTCTTCTACTTCTTTTGATTAATTAAGCAATTCTTTATCTATCTATCTGTCTATCTATCTATTTATCTATATATACATATTTAAAAACAAGGAAGGGAGAAAATGAAATGGGAAAGCAGCGAAGAAAGGGAGAAAGATAGAAATAAGACAAAAATAATAATAATAGAAAAAGATAGACAGAAAGAAATAAAAATAAAATAAAAAATGATAAGACGACAACAACGAAAGAATGAATTATTGACAGGAAGACACTAAGAAAAAAAAATGAAATCACGAACTATAGATGAAAATAAATAAATAAATAGAACGAAAGATAGAGAAATAAAAAAACAAAAATAGCACGAAAAAAACACAAAAACATCACGAAAAAAACACAAAAATAGCACGAAAAAAAAACAGATCAAACGAAATAATAGAGAAAAAAATAGTGATAGAAAACTAAAAAAAATAATAATAATAATAAAAAAATAAAGATGAATAAATAAATCCGATTCCTCCTTTACACGCTGACGTGTGACTTCCGAGAGATCCTTCAAGTCCTTGTTACACACTACTTTAAGACGTCATTCAAGTCCGATTTACTGGGTCTTCGTGACTTCGGTGATGTAAGAGGAGGCGGGTCTCTCCGTGCCGGTCTCTGTGTCTGTCTGTATCTTTCTCTGTTTATCTGTTTGTTTGTCTACTTATGTTTCTGTCTGTATGTCTGTGTGTCGGTCTTATTCTCTCTCTCTTTCTCTTTTTTTCTCTCTCTTTCCTCTTTCTTTCTCTTTCTCTCTATCTCTCTCTCTCTCTCTTTTCTCTTTCTCTCTATATCTCTCCTCTCTCTCTCTCTCCTTTCTCTTTCTCTCTATCTATCTCTCTCTCCTTTCTCTCTCTCTCTCTCTCTCTCTCTCTCTCTCTCTCTCTCTCTCTCTCTCTCTCTCTCTCTCTCTCTCTCTCTCTCTCTCTTTCTCCTTTCTCTCCCCTCCCTTTCTCTCTCTCCCCTCTCTTTCTCTTTCTCTCTCTCCCATCTCCTCTCTTCCTGCCCCATCTCTTGCTTTCTGCCTTTCTCCCTCTACCTTTTCACTTTCAAAGCCGCTTCCATAAAATGCTCTTTTTCTTCTGCAACACTCGTCATGTTAGAAATGGAAAGGATAAGACTCTTTAGATTCAGCGAAATGAATGAAGTGAGCGAGGCAGGTTGTTAGGAATATACACATACACATGAATGCGGTGAATAAATAGATAGATAAACGAGTATATATATATATATATATATATATATATATATATATATATATATATATATATATATATATATATATATATATATGTGTGTGTGTGTGTGTGTGTGTGTGTGTGTGTGTGTGTGTGTGTGTGTATTTGTGTATGTGTATGTGTGCGTGTGTGTGTGTGTGTGTGTGTGTGTATGTGTGTGTGTGTATTTGTGTATGTATGTGTGTGCGCGCGTGTCTGTGTGTGCGTGTGTGTATATATGTGTGTGTTTGTCTGTGCTTGTCTATGTGTGTGTGTGCGTATATACACACACCCACACACACACAGACACACACACACACACACACACACACACACACACACACACACACACACACACACACACACACACATATATATATATATATATATATATATATATATATATATATATATATATATATATATATATATATATATATATATTAATATACCTTCGCTCGTGGAGATCCGAAGTCCATCACATATCCCTTGATGAATCCCTATTCCCTATACTGTTAGATCCAATCACAATTCTTTAAATTAGTAGCCAGTTGCACGATCAGCACGCATGGCTTAAGCTGACCTGAGGGCCCGTCCATTCCATCAGCCTCGGCCATTTAAACTTTCCGACCCTCGAACTCACCTGCAGTACCTTGGCCATTGCAGAAGGTCTCCACTTGCAGCTTCAGGAGACTTTGAGGATGAGCTGTCAACCACGCAGAAAAAAAAGTGATTTTGAAGTTCGTATTCCTTTCTTTTCTTGACATTCCGGACTGTATCAAAAAAAAAAAAAAAAAAAAAAATCAGATTCGAGATAGCGGTTAACAGAAGCACCTGTGTTCGTACTTGAGGCACACTTCACCGAGGTCTATATAAGTACACTTCACCGAGGTCTATATAAGTACACTTCCCCAAGGTCTATATAAGTACACTTCCCCGAGGTCTATATAAGTACACTTCCCCAAAGTCAATATAAGAACACTTCACCGAGGTCTATATAAGTACACTTCCCGAATGTCTGTATAAGTACACTTCCTCAAGGTCTATATAAGTACACTTCCCCGAGGTCTATATAAGTACACTTCACCGAGGTCTATATAAGTACACTTCACCGAGGTCTATATAAGTACACTTCACCGAGGTCTATATAAGTACACTTCACCGAGGTCTATATAAGTACACTTCACCGAGGTCTATATAAGTACACTTCACCGAGGTCTATATAAGTACACTTCACCGAGGTCTATATAAGTACACTTCCTCGAGGTCTATATAAGTACACTTCACCGAGGTCTATATAAGTACACTTCCCCGAGGTCTATATAAGTACACTTCACCGAGGTCTATATAAGTACACTTCACCCAGGTCCTATATAAGTACACTTCACCGAGGTCTATATAAGTACACTTCACCGAGGTCTATATAAATTACACTTCCGAGATCTATATAAGTACAACTTCTCGAGGTCTATATAAATACACTTCCCCGAGTCTATATATAAGTACACTTCACCGAGGTCTATATAAGTACACTTCACCGAGGTCTATATA
>NC_091556.1:9392338-9394838 GCF_042767895.1 Penaeus vannamei | reverse complement strand
GATTTTCCCCACAATTAGCAAATGAAATTGAGATTGAGTTTCAATCACAGAAGTATCATATGTAAAACAAGCAAAAAAAAAACATATGATATTCATTTACTTCAGACTACCATGACAACAAGCCAAGATCACAGGCTATATGTTGCAAGACAATACTTCATCATTGCACTCTTATGGGGGGGAGTCAAACACAGTAAAATACACTACAAGAGAATCGTTATTAGCCACCATAAGAAAATTGCATCGTCATCGTCATCACCAGGATTTAGATATTATCCATATAGATCATAAAGACCATTGTCATAAACATCACCAACCATGAGATATTTCACTACCATTACCATGAATATCACCTACCAAGAGACTGTATCACCATTGCCATAATCATCGCCAAGCATGAGACTCTATATCACCATTGCCACCATCATTACCCACCATGAGACTGCACTACCATTCCCATCATCACCACCCATCAGGAGATAGCATCACCATTGCCATAATCATCACCCACCATGATATATCTCATCTTTAAAGCCATATTGATGACCCACCATAAAACGCTACCATCACCATAATCATCACCCACCATAACACTGCACTACCATCACCATACTCATCACCCATCATGACACTGCACTACCATTACCATACTCATCACCCACGACCTGCACTTCCATACACAATCATCAATACCAACGAAACTGCACTACCATCGCCATACTCGCACCACCATGACTTCACTGCTCCACACCATGCATCACCCATCATGACACTGCACTACCATTACCATACTCATCACCCACCATGAAACTGCACTACCATTACCATAATCATCACCTACCACTTACATAGGCACACCGCCACTCACCATAATCATCATAATGGAATGCTGCGCTTCATCGCCATACTCAACACCCACCATGAAGACGCATATTATCATAATCATCACCTGCATAAGATGCTGCTACGCCCCATCACATACTCATCACCCACCATGGAAGACTTCACTACTATTGTCGCATAATCATCAGCAAACATGAGATACTGCACTTCCATCACCATACTCATCACCCACCATGAAACTGCACTACCATTACCATAATCATCACCCACCATAACACTGCACTACCATCACCATACTCATCACCCACCATGAAACTGCACTGCCATTACCATAATCATCACCCACCATGAGATACTGCACTTCCATCACCATACTCATCACCCACCATGACACTGCACTACCATTACCGCCATAAGCACTTACCATGAAACTGCCTACTATTATCATAATCATCTTTCATGAGATACTGCACTTCCATCACCATACTCATCACCCACCATGACGCTGCACTTCCATCACCATGATTATCACCCACCATGACACTGCACTACCATCACCATACTCATCACCCACCATGAAACTGCACTACCAGCACCATGCTCATCACCCACCATGAAACTGCACTACCATCACCATACTCATCAGCCACCATGACACTGCACTTCCATCACCATGATTATCACCCACCATGAAACTGCACTACTATTATCATAATCATCACCTACCATGAGATACTGTACTTCCATCACCATACTCATCACCCACCATGAAACTGCACTTCCATCACCATAATCATCACCCACCATGAAACTGCACTACTATTATCATAATCATCACCTACCATGAGATACTGCACTTCCATCACCATAATCATCAGCCACCATGAAACTGCACTACCATCACCATACTCATCACCCACCATGACACTGCACTACCATCACCATACTCAACACCCACCATGAAACTGCACTACTATTATCATAATCATCACCTACCATGAGATACTGCACTTCCATCACCATACTCATCACCCACCATGAAACTGCACTACCATCACCATAATCATCACCCACCATGACGCTGCACTACCATCACCATACTCATCACCCACCATGAAACTGCACTACCATCACCATACTCATCACCCACCATGACACTGCACTACCATTACCATACTCATCACCCACCATGACGCTGCACTTCCATCACCATACTCATCACCCACCATGAAACTGCACTACTATTATCATAATCATCACCTACCATGAGATACTGCACTTCCATCACCATACTCATCACCCACCATGAAACTGCACTACCATCACCATACTCATCACCCATCATGAGATACTGCACTTCCATCACCATACTCATCACCCACCATGAAACTGCACTACCATTACCATAATCATCACCCACCATGACGCTGCACTTCCATCACCATGATTATCAACACCGTAAGAATTCGAAAAGGAACTCACCTAAATCTCGAGAAATTTCAAGGCTGATATTTTGAGGGAAAGATTATCACAAGATATACGTCAGAGAGACTCGCTTCAGAATCACCTGCGAAGTGGGCGAGGGAGAGAGAGAGAGAGGGAGGGAGGGAGAGGGAGGGAGAGGAAGAGAGAGAGGGGGGGGGAGGAGAGAGAGAGG
>NC_091556.1:9385160-9386838 GCF_042767895.1 Penaeus vannamei | reverse complement strand
AATGGAATTATACATGTTGATCTTTTTCTTCTTCTTTTCCCCTTTTTTCTTTTCTTTCGTCTTTTTTTTTCCTTTCCCAATATTCCTCTCTGTGTCTTTTTGTCTTTTTCTTTCATTTTTATTTTTTTATTTTTTTCCTTTTTTATTGTTTTATTTTCCTAATTTCCTTTTTTTGTTTCTTTTTCTTTTTTCCGTAATTTCCTGTTTTTCTTTTTTTCCTAATTTCCTTTTTTTTGTCTTTTTCTTCTTTTCCTGATTCCCGATTTTGTCCTTTTTTTCATAATTTCCTTTTTGTCCTTTTCTTCTTTTCCTAATTTCCTTTTCTGTCTTTTTCTTATTTTCCTATTTTCTTTTTTTTCTTTTTTTCTTTTTTTTTGGGGGGGGGACTTTTTTGCCTATGTATTTTCTCTGCGTTTGGCCGCTGATTACTTATTGATCTTACGCCACTCCAAAACTCTCGTGATTAGTAATTCCTTTTCTTCCGCATGACCAGCTGATCAGTTTTCAGAAGATTAGAGAAAAAAAAACGAAAAAAAAAACAATCGTCTTATATAATGTCATTTAAAACATGAAAAAAGGGAATAGAAAAAAATAATAAAAAAGCAAACGAAGAAATTAATGAATAAAGAAAGAAAATATGTCAAGTAGGAGAACGCAATTTTTTTTTTTTTCATTTTCGTCAGCTGGTGTCACGAAGGCAGGTTGCCACGTATGCTTTTGTTTCATTCATTTTTGTTATGGTTGTCTGCCTGGCAATTCCACAGAATAACATTATCTTGAATGAGGATGAAGATTACGTTTTTACGAATAGCCTTAGCGGTTATTATGATAATGATGATGAAAATATTGTGAATGAGGATGAGGATGAGGATGATGACAAAAATAATCATTGCTGCTGTTACCTAGTACTATTGCTATTACTTCTAATAATTATGACGGAGAATAGAAGCAATAGCTGTAGTAGTGATGATGATGATATTGATGATAAGAATAGTAAATGATGATAATGACGATTATAATTATAATGATGATAATTATGATAACGATGATGATAGTAATATTGATGATGATAAGAACAAAATTACAACAATTATGATGATAATGATAATAATGATAATGATTATCTTTATAATGATGGAAGTAATGATAATAATAATGAAGATACTAATACTGATGATAACAAGAGTAACAATGATGATAATGGTTAGAAATAATGCGGCTACTACTAATGATTATAAATGATACTAATAAGGATAATGATAATAGTAGTAATAATAACAGGAATACCGCAAATACCCGCTGCTGTACCACCTCTTTGCTCGGAAATGACCTCTTTCTGCCTCACTAAGGAGTGGGTCAAAGTACCCAACCATCTCGTTCCCCAGCCCGACCTGAGATGACCCGGCGACCTCCTGACCAGACTGCTTGGAGGTCAGCTTTCTCAGGGCTGGCAAGGTAGGTCAAAGGTCATCTCCGAAGAAACAGCCTTTGACCTCTTTAGCAAGATTCCTGATAAAGTGTCCCTTATCTCTTATCAACGGTGACTGATTCTGCGTGACAGGAAATCCCAGTCAGTTGAGTCACGTGACACGCTTCTGTGGCATGCAGTGTCTCCTACGATGATAACGACAAAGATAATAATAATAGTAATATTATTTTATTATTATTATGATTATCA
>NC_091556.1:9360160-9362660 GCF_042767895.1 Penaeus vannamei | reverse complement strand
ATAATGACGAGAATAACAATATGAACAATAACACATGTAATAGTGATAATCAAAGTAATAATGATAATGATAATTGTAATAATGATAATAACGATAATAATAATGATAATAATAACAATGATGATAATGACAATAACAGTAATGATAATTATGATAATATCAATAACAATCACAACAAATAAAAAGTAATAATGATGAAAATAGTAATAATAATGCTACTAAGGCTACTCATTACCAAAAACAACAATAATAATAATCATGATAATAATAATGGCAATAATGATCATAATGATAATGATGGTAATAATAACAATAACAACAACAATGTTAATAATGTTGATAATAATGATGATAATGTTAATAACAAGGATAATAATAATGAGACAATAATCTTAATAATAACAATCATAACAGTCATCCTCACCATCACCCCCCCCCCAAATAAAAAAAAACACATAAAAACAAAAATCTAAAAAAACAATAATAATAATCATCATCATCATCATCTGAGTGACAAATAAAAAACATTTAAAAAATCGAAAAAAAAGATAAAAAAATAATCATCTGAGTGATAGAGCGAAGAGCATATACAGCGTGTTGGTAAGCAGGATGTGCTGGCTGAGGGTAGAATTTATAGCCCACAAAGAGAGTGGGTTCGAGAGAGTGCGTTTGCCCCTAGGGTCTGGCTGTGAATGGCGAGCTGAAGGTGCGTAGATGAGGAAAAAGAAGGAATCGATAGTAATAAGGAAGAGAGGGAGAGGGGAAAAAAAAAAGAGAGAGAGGGGGAGAGAGGAGGAGGAGGAGGAAAATGAAAACGCCGTTGTATGAAATTTTGAATGCGGGGGTAGATGTTGATTTTTTTTTTCCCCGCAAAGAAAAGAAAATTAAAAAGCGTGGGGTGCTGTAGGAAAGGCAGTGAGCAAAATGTTTGCTCAATTCTTAAACTTAATATTTTATTTTTGTTTATTATTATTGTTATTTGTTGTTTCAGCGTCTCTCTCTCTCTCTCTCTCTCTCTCTCTCTCTCTCTCTCTCTCTCTCTCTCTCTCTCTCTCTCTCTCTCTCTCTCTCTTCTCTCTCTCTCTACTCTCTCTCTCTCTCTCTCTCTCATTCTCTATAAGAGCAATTCACCTAAAAGTCTTACATAAAGAGAGACAGTGAAAAACCCGGGCCCGAGAGAGAGAGAGAGAGAGAGAGAGAGAGAGAGAGAGAGAGAGAGAGAGAGAGAGAGAGAGAGAGAGAGAGAGAGAGAGAGAGAGAGAGAGAGAGAGAGAGGGAGAAAGAGAGAGCAGAGGCGGAGGACGAGAAGATCGACAATCAAGATCAATAAATGTTGAAAGGAATCTGAGGTGGACTTATGGGCCTCGTAAACGGGCTCTTCCCAGCAGGAGAAACATGGTGGCGGATGGGGGCGGGGGAAAGGGGAGGGGAGGGAGGGAGGGAAAGGGAAGGGGGAAGGGGGGAGGGAGGGAGAGGGGAGGGAGGGAGGGAAGGAGGGAGGGAGGGATAGGAGGAGGGAGGGGGAGAGGAGGGAGGAGGGAGGGAGGGAGGGGAGAGGTGAAAAGGAGAGAGGGATAGGGAGGGAGAGGAGAGAGGGAGGGAGGAGGGAGGGAGGGAGGGTGGGTTGGTGGGTGGGAGTGGGGGGAAAGAGGGAGTGAAAAGGAGAGACGGATAGGGAGGGAGAGGATAGAAGGGGGATGGAGGGTGGAGGGTAGATGAGGGAATGAAAAGGAGAGAGGGTTGGGTCGGAGAGAGGAGGGGAGGAGGAGGGGGAGGGAGGAGGGAGGGGGAAAAGGGAGAGAGGGTTGGGTCGAGGCTGAAAGGGAGGGAGAGAAGGGAGAGGAGATAGAGAGGGAAGGAAGGAGGAGGGAATGGAGGGAGGGAGGGGAGAGAGGAAGGGAGGGAAGAGGGAGGGGAGGTGAGGGAGGAAGAGGGAGGGAGGGAGGGAGGGAGAGAAGGGAGAGGAGGGGAGAGGAAAGAGGAGGGAGGGAAGGTAGGAGGAAGGAGAGGAGGGTGGGGGGAAAGAGGGAGTGAAAAGGAGAGGGGGATAGGGAGGGAGAGGATGGAGAGGAGGGGCGAGGGAGATGGAGGGTGGAGGGTGGGGATGAGGGAATGAAAAGGAGAGGGTTGGCGTCGGGAGGGATAGGAGGGAGGGAGGAGGGAGGGGGAGGGAAGGATGGAGCGGGAGGGAGAGAGGGAGGGAGGGGTGAAAAGGAGAGAGGGTTGGGTCGAAAGCGAAAGGGAGGGAGAGAAGGAAGAGGAGGAGAGAGGGAAGGTAGGGGGAGGGAAATGGGAGGGAGGGAGGCAGGGAGGGTGGGTGGGGGAGGGGAGTGAAAAGGAGAGAGGGATAGGGAGGGAGAGGGAAGAGGAGCGATGGGGAGCGATGGGTAGAGGTACGGAGAGATAGATAGATAGATGGAGAGAGAATAAGAATAAGGGATGTATGGAATAAGGGATGATATAAGGAGAGGACAGAGAGAATAAGAATAAGGGATGGAGT